>NC_064639.1:751563364-751864078 GCF_023864345.2 Schistocerca serialis cubense | reverse complement strand
TTGAAATAGTAAGTGACACTTGACACAAGAAATACTCCA
The DNA here is from genome assembly GCF_023864345.2 of Schistocerca serialis cubense. Classification (NCBI taxonomy): domain Eukaryota; kingdom Metazoa; phylum Arthropoda; class Insecta; order Orthoptera; family Acrididae; genus Schistocerca; species Schistocerca serialis. The sequence continues at coordinate 751,864,039 of NC_064639.1, read as the reverse complement.
CATGTTTGCTTCTGTTTTGCTATGATTCTTGAAGTGGTGTACACACTGTGAAATATTACGATTTATTCATTCAAAGTCTTATGTAATCATTCATACTCCGTACTCGTACTTACTTACTGAAAGTTATTGAAACTAAAGGCTGTTAGAGCTCATGTATGCATTTCTTTTATTTTATGATGGACAAGGTAACCAAAATGTATTTTATAATTCATAATGAGTAGAAGATTTGGCTCAGGTGGACTACACAGAGGTTGTGTGTAGACATTGTGTCTTCGGATTGCATGGGATCATAAATTGAAGTTTGCACTAGGATTTTATCTGTACTTGTTCGAGGAGACTGACTAGAGGAAAGAGTTGTTATGGAAGTGAAATTATATTGGTGATAAGATTTACATGTGTCGACGTATTTAAGAGGTATTATTGAGGTATTGAGATTGTGTGAAGTTGATGATTATTGAAGTTTTGGAGGACAAGAGGTAAGGTAAATGATATTGATGATAAGGTTTATATGTATCGACGTAAGAGGTATTATTGAAGTATTAAGTTTATATGATGCTGATGATTACTGGAGCTTTGGTGGATAAGAGGTGAAGTAAGTGAGGAGCATTTTTGTTTGTTTGTTGGTCTATATGGAACAAGGAGAATGAAGATAGCAGATTAGAACACTCAGGTGGAAAGAAGATTGTCTACACACCTACTTTGTTAAATCACTAAGCAGTATATACTTTTTTTTGGAGAGAGGAAGTAATTGCACATCTTGGCACACTGACAGTTGTTCAGCAACCGTACATTTGATTTGGCTTGGCAAACATTGGTCTTGACATGATGACTACGACGTTGACTAACTATTATCGACTGTTATACCTTGCTGCCACTACTACTTGATACACATGTCGAACATAAAATCTTTGACAGAATTGCATTTACACAGTTAACACTATTCAATTACACAGTAGCACTTAATGTGGATGAAAGATGAGTGAGTGTGTTTTGTGTGTTTTCATTTCCTAATCCCAAATAATTGGTACCGACCTATCTCCTAAATATTATTTGACATGTTTGTTGCGGCTTGCACTGACACCCATAAATATTTTGGTTTACTGATATTTGTGTATTTGTAATATATAATATGACAATTATCTGATATCATTTGTGTGTTTATTATTATATTTATGTTTAGTGTAAGAGCATTGATGATAATTTTGCAAAAGCAATTGTGTGTGCCTTCAAACTGTTGTTCGTGCTTGCACCTATTCATCATTGATGGGTGCCCCTTGAAAATGTTTAATTTCTGCTAATGAACTCTGATGAACTGTCTGATTAGTGATAGTGAATATTATGGACTGTTACGTGCACTTGTTCAACATGATGGGTGCCACTAGGAGATGTTTAATTTCTGCTGATAAACTCTGAAGAACTGTCTAATTGGTGATAGTAAATATTATGGACTGTTACCTGCACCTGCTCAACGTTACTAGGTGCCACTGATGGACTGCTTCTGCTGAAATTATGTGACTTGTTGGTGTCTGCACCTGTCAACATTACTGGGTGCCATTAATGGACTGCTTCTACTGAGATAATGTCACTTGTTGGTGTCTGCGCCTGCTCGCCATTTTTGGGTGCCACTGTTGAAGCTGTTTAAATACTGCTGATGAAATGTTATGAGACTGCTATTTGCACCTGTTGATCATTGCTGGGTGCTACTGTTGGAACTGTCAACTACTCTGAGGAGTTCTACTTGTTTATTGAACTATTGAAAGGATTTTATGTGAATATTTGTATAAACTGATTTTTTGTGTGTTTACTGTTTATGAGATGTTATGAGACTCTTACCTGCACCTATTCGTCATTGCTGACGCTATTGATTGAATTGTTTAACCACATGATACTTGTGTAAACTATTATGTAAAATCGTATGTATGCAAGCATCTGTATTCCTTACTGTATTTTATATATTAGGGTATTGAAGTGTCAGTGCAAAGCCAAAATTTGTCTAGTTATGTGATATTTACTTATTAATATTACTTTTTAATTTTTGTCTGCATTTTTTGGACGAATTTGGTGGTATTTTCACCACCAATGCTGGCAAAAATACCATCAAATTCTACCCCGTGGAGGAGGGGCATATGAAAGGTGGCTACACTGAGTCACAGCGCCAGAGATTGCGCCAAAGAGTATTATTCAGCCGCCTCCACAGGCAGTGCTTGCTGAGAAGTCGAAGTGGACAGAGCTTGTTGAGATGTGGTAGTGGAGAGTGCTTGTCGTGAAGTCGTCGTGGAGAGTACTTATTGAGAAGTGGGCAGTAGGAGTTCTGATGTAGCCGTGACTAGTTGTGAGCATGTTGTATGCAGTTGTTCTGATGGGCTAGACAGCTGATACTGTTCGATTGCGGATGTTGTAATGATCAGAGTGTATGTTTCGTCAATAAATATGAAGGTAAAAAAATTTTCTTTTTTTTATTATTTCAAACGTGCTAAATAACAATGCCTCTTGGTCACAGGTTCAGTCAACAAAGCATCTGGCTTGTGTTCATGTATTAGAGTGTAATTCTGGTTTCTATGTGCGATTATAGTATTTCTGTTTTTTTAATTACTTCAGTGTAAATGGTGCTTAAACTACCTAGTTTTGTTGAGGAAGAACCGTGCCAGATGTGTACGTTGAATCACACTTCCACACACAGAACAGTTACACTTGTGTTTTGTTGTTTCGTAGGTTTTATAGATGCTGGGGACTTAATTAATTAATTGTGTTAACGGAAGTTTTCTTTCATTCATTGTTGTTATTCTATGCAGTCAGATTGCGTACTATACCAGACAGGGCCAACCGGTTACGAGACTGCGTAATCGGACAAACAGCGACAAGAATTAAAATTATTTGCATAATAATATTTAATTAAGCCCCCATGCAAGGTTTATATTTCAACTATTTCACAGTCATGTTAGAGATTCACGTACTCTCTAACCAACCTATATTGTTTATTATGTGACACTTTTGACTAATTCACCTGTTCTAATATGCGTTGAAGATCACTATGTGATACACTGACGGAAAAATATTGTATTACCAAAAAGGAGCCATGCGACGTAGATGAAAGGTGACAGGCGAGTTTCTTTATCAAGAATTTCGGCCCAGTGGCATAAGCGTGACGCTAGTAGCGCTCTAGTATGAGGATGCAAATCTGGTTTGCTTTAAATATACGCTGTAACGGTTAGGAGCGTTAGTTACATTTGAGATAGGACGTGGTAATAATAATAATAATAATGTCCTGTGACGACGGCCTCCCGTCGGATAGATCGCTCGCCTGGTGCAGGTCTTTGGAGTTGATGATTAGGACACTTTTCTTTTCACTAGCTGCTTATATTTTATGACCCACCGTCTAATTTCTTATGGTGGGTCGTATATTGCCACTTAGCCGCTGTGACTGGGTCCGGGGTCCGCAGTGACTGAAAGTAACACCACACCGGCTCCCGTCCCCACTCACACCGTTGCCCGTGTCTCGCCACGTGGAGGCGGGCTCTGTTTAGATCCATTTGATATCTTTTTTTGTGCAACATTAGAAAAACTTATAGCTAATACAAAATCAAGTAAGATATTAATAAACAAAACTAAATTAAATATTTAGAAAGAAGGAAGGAAGAGAACTGAATAGAGAAGTTATAGGTATAATATTGCCCGTCACCTGGTTGTGGGCGGCGGCCCGGGTCTTGGAATGACCCTCAAGACGCTGGCCGTTGCTCACCATGCCTTTAACATCTACCATCCTAAAAACTACCTTAACTAGAAGAGATTAGGGTACGTTAAAGCTAGAAACTAAGACTAAGACCTCCATCTCCAGCCTGCTAAACTATTTACGATGTACAATAGAGAGGTAACTGATTTTGTGCTTGGCTCAAAGTTGCTAATGAAAGGGTACTCGTGGTAAAAGTAATAAGGTAATGACGCTAACGGTTTGTGTTGAGCCTACAAGGCTCCTAGTAGAGTACATCAGGCGCAAGCACCTCCCGGCCCCGCCGACAACACGACCTGAACGGTGGTTTTCCCCGATCTACCATAGGTATCCGTCGGGTTGGGCTAAAAGGAGAGGAACCACAATTAAGATCCTTCCATCCAGGACGTGCGCCGCCTCTTACCAGGGGGCGTAGGTCCCTTGAAGAGGTGCCCAACTTTAAGCTTCAGATGAGAAGTTCTTAGTATAGTGGAGGTTGAGGTATAGGCTGTGTAGGTTGGATGTACAAACAGTTCACACTGAGCCAATGAGACTTACAATGATACGTGGTGTGGCAGTTAGCACCTTCCGGCCCTGCCAGCAACACAGCCTGAACGGTGGTTTTCCCCGATCTACCATAGGTATCCGTCGGGTTGGGCTCACAAGAGAGGGACCACAATTAAGATCCTTCCATACATACTGTGCGCTGCCTCTTAACGGAAGGCGTAGGTCTCTTGAAGAGGTACCTAGCTTTAAGCTCTTATTGGACATGGAGATGCTGTTAACTATTTATATATATGGTGCAATCTGTTTTTAGGATTGTGTGTGACTTGTGCACCTCTTGTCAGTTGTTCCACTCTGTTCTTTGAATTTGACTTGGTTGACACTATGGATCATCCGCGCTGGACGCTTCAATATGTGTGTTGGTGCCCTGGTCTGTATCTGTTTCTTCTTCATCACTCGTGGTGCTAATCATATCTGTGTCCCCCTGGGCATCGTGACGTCTGTTTGGACCGACTTGCCTTCGGTAGGGTCTGTTGCGCAAGTATTCTATTTGTTGGATCTTCGAGATTTCGTCCGTTAGTTTGTTGAGTTCAGTCCACCTTTCCGGGTCGCGTATTATGGCATGTAGTTCGTTCTGTGTGTTCAGGACAACACAACACCCAATCCCAGCGCTGAGAAAATCTCCGACCGAGCCGGGAATCGAACCCGGGCCCTTAGGATTCACATTCTGTCACGCTGACCACTCAGCTACCGTGGGCGGACGTAAGAAGTGGTGGGTTGATGTTAGTCAAGAATGACTTTAAGATGACAAAGACGTCATTATCGACCTCTCAGTGCGTTTGAACGAGGTCGTATAATATAGGTACGATAAACTGGATGTTCCTCCTACGGCACTGCAGAAAGACTTGACATGAACGTAGCCTCTGTACATGACTGCTAGTAGCGGTGGTGACGAGAACGTACAGTCCCAAGAAGACCGGACCGCGGACGGCCACGTGGCACCACCGATACAAAGACCATTGTTTTCGGCGTGTAGGTCTGTGGCATCGTGTTGCACTTGTACCAGCAATTTGAGCAGCAGTTGGCAACACAGACGCCCTGCATTCCACTGACCCCAAACGACTGCCAATTTCGACTTCAGTGGTGTCAACCGAAAAGTTCAGATGGCTCTGAGCACTATGCTTCTTAACTTCTGAGGTCATCAGTCACCTATAACTTAGAATTAATTAAACCTAACTAACCTAAGGACATCACACACATCCATGCCCGAGTCAGGATTCGAACCTGCGACCGTAGCTGTCGCTCGGTCCCAGACTGTAGCGCCTAGAACCGCACGGCCACTCCGGCCGGCCAACCGAAAAGTCATTGGATGGAAGGGTGGAGGTATGTAGCATTTTCTGATGAAAGCGGTCCAGCCTCGGTGACTGTGATAGCCATGTGTTGGTTAGCACAGTGGCACGTCGACGATATTCTACGCCCGATTATGTCGCTCTTCTTGCAAAACCATCCTGGGTTTAAATTGCAGCAAGATAATGCCCCCCTGCACTTGGCGACAGTTTTTGCTGCTTGTCTTGGTGCTCTCCGAGCCCTACCTCGGCCAGCAGGTTCCGCGGATCTCTCCTCAATTCAGAACATTTGCAGTGTTAACGATGGGGCCCTCCAACTAACTCGGAATTTTGACTTCTAACGCGTCAGTTGGACTTAATTTGACACGCTATCCCTCAGCAGGACATCCAACAACTGTTTAAGTAAATAAACAGATTTTGATTTTGCTCAGCAACAGTCATGGAATAATTTCTAAATCAAAACACCACCATTTGACTGTATCGTGGTTTAATAATTACGTCTTAGCTTTCGGTCTTTTATTCCATTTTTAATCAATGCCAAGCCGAATAACTTCTTGTGCACGGATCAGGGGTCCACCTGTGCGTTATTCTTTCTCTTGAATAAATCATCCAATTTTCCTAAGAATGAAATCATTTATTTTTCTGTACACATACATCACATCTACCGATTTCCGTCCCATTCGGATAATTCCTTCGTGGTGCGTCGTTTTCTCTGTCTCAGAGTGTATATGTAATTTCTTAGTTCCACAACAACTTACAACCTTAGCTCTAATATCCATTGGGAAGAGGCCCCTTTGGGAACTGACATCCGAGTTTTACGACCCAACGATCAGCGAATTCGAGAAAACGAGAATTTCACACTTTAAAAGGACATTTCAATCTTTAGTAACTGTTTAAAGCTCAGTAGTCGCTAGTGGCACCGCTGTGGAGTCTGGCGATCGTTGTTACTTCGCCAGTTGGGCAAGTAATTTAAAGAGGGTAATGAAGGTAAATTATTGTACTTTCTGTGATAATGTAGATTTTCCCGGCGTATCAAATACTGATGATTTTCACGGGTTTGCAGCAGAGTTCCATCGTCCTGACAACAACACGATATTTCGGCGGACCATCTGGCCGCCATCTACAGGTGAGATTCAGTGCACGATCACGCCGGAACTGAAGAGAAGAAGAGACCTGATTTTGTTTTTTTTCTTTATTGATTTTCAATTCCCCCCCCCCTCCCCCCGAAGGGGGCGGACTGGCAGCGGCCTAGTACGCTGCTCTACAGCCTACAGACTTTTTTAAAAACGGAAAAAGAAAAGAAACAAGAAAAACAGGCGATAAAACGATGACTTAAAGTGTAAAATGGCGGGAAAATGCGGAAAAATAAAACAGAAAGCAAAAGGGGTTGGCAATGTTAATAAAAGACGCAGGAATCAGACAAGTAAGATAGTACACACACAATTAAAAAACATGGCGACAGTCTGCTTTCTGTTCGCAAGAGGTAAAAAATCACACCCAGCGACAGTATGATGGCCGTTCACAACACTTCCCAAAAGACACAACACGGAACACTCACTGTAGAACACTGCAAGAAAATGGCGGCACAAAGATGACACTCTGGAGCCAAAGGCAAATGGGGGGGGGGGACCTGGAGGAGGGGGAAAACAAGGAGGGTGGAAGGAAAAAACCAAAACGGGGGGGGGGGGGGAACGAAGGAGGGAGAGGACTCATAAGGGTGGAGAGGGGCAGGGCAGACGCGAGGGAGAATGAGAGGAGGCAGAGGAGGGAAATGTGAAAGGACTCGGGGGAGAGAAGGGGGCAAAGAGAGGGGAGGTGGGAAAGAAAGAGGATGGAAGGGAGGGAGAGGGAGCCCGGGAAAAGGACAAAGGAGGGGGAGTGAGGATCAGAGTTGATGGGAGGGATAAATGGAGGGAGAGAGGGCATCATCTGGGAGGGGGAGTTGATGGAAGCCACCTTGGGAAAGGAGATATAGGGTGTAGAGATGGAGGGCAGGGGGGAGACAACAGTGAATCATGGCAGGGGGCGGGGATGGGAGAGGAGAGGAGCAATCAGGGGGTGAGGGGGTTCAAGGCGGCGGGAGGTGTAGAGGAAGTGGATATGTTCGAGGAATAGGAGCAGATGAGTGAAAGGAATGAGATCATAGAGGATCCGCATGGGGGGTGAAAGGCATATATGGAAGGCGAGACGGAGTGCATGACACTCAAGGATCTGGAGGGACTTATAGAATTTGGGGGGGGGGGGGCGCAGATATCCAGGTAGGACTGGCATAACAGAGGATGGGACGGATTAAGGATTTGTAGGTGTGGAGGATGGTAGAGAGGTGCAACCCCCATATCCGGCCAGGTAGGAGTTTGAGGAGTCGGATGCGGTTGTGGGCTTTCGATTGGATGGAGTGGAGATGACGGATTCAGGTGATGTGACAGTCAATGGTTAGGCCAAGGGATGTGAGGGTGGGGGTGAGGCAGACAGGACAGGCCCAGACAGTAAGGGAGAAATCCAGGAGCCGGAAGGAGGGAGTGGTACGACCTATGATGATTGCCTGGGTCTTGGAAGGATTAATTTTCAGGAGCCACAGGTTACACCATGCAGCAAAAAGGTCAAGGTGATTCTGGAGAAGGCGTTGGGACCATTGGAGGGTAGGAGCGAGGGCGAGGAATGCGGTGTAATCAGCATATTGCAAGAGGTGTACTGGTGGGGGGGGGGGGGGGTTGGGGTATATCTGCCGTGTACAGGAGGTAGAGGAGAGGGGAGAGGACAGAGCCCTGGGGCACACCTGCAGAGGGGTAGAAGGTGTGGGAATTGGCAGTATGGATGGTAACATAGGAGGGGCGGTGGGAGAGAAAGGAGGCCATCAAACGGATGTAGTTGATAGGAAGGGTGTAGGTTTGGAGTTTAAACAGGAGGCCAGGATGCCAGCCACGGTCGTAGGCCTTTTCGAGGTCGAGGGAGACAAAAATGGCGGAGCGACTGGAGTTAAGCTGGAGGAAGAGGAGTTGAGTGAGGTGGAGGAGTTGGTCATGGCAGAGAAGGAAGGTCGAAAGCCACATTGGGTGTTGGGGAGGAGGTGGTTTTGGCGGAGGTGGTGATGGATACGCTGGGAAAGGATGGATTCCAAGAGCTTGCTGAACACCGATGTGAGACAGATAGGACGATAGGAAGAGGCATCAGATGGAGGCTTGTTGGGTTTGGAGAACATCAGGATATGGGAGGTTTTCCACAGGTTGGGATAGAAGCCAGTGGCAAGGATGACATTGTAGAGGGTGGCAAGGACTGAAAGGAAGGAGGGAGGGCAGTGTTTGAGGTGGCGGTAGGTAATGCAGTTGTGGTCGGAAGCAGTGTTGCGTTTAGTGCGGAGTGTGAGGCTGATGTCCTGTGTAGTGATGGGAGTGTTAATTTTAGATGGTCATGTGTGGCCCAAGTACTGGAAGCTGGGAGCAATGGGAGGAACAGAGGTATTTGTACGGTCCATGACGTCAAGGAAGAGGTAATAATCAAAGTGGGGATCATCTGGGATGGAAAAAACATTTGAGAGATGAGAGGCAAAGTGGTTGGCCTTACTGAGGTTGTCAGGACAGGGATGAAGAGACCGAATTTTTTTATCTTTATTGTGATTTTAAACACCTTATACAAAAGCGGGCTGTCAGCAGCACAGTACACCGCTCTTTAGCCTTGAGTTGACAATAAGTAGTACATAGAGGTGGCACAGAAAATACAAGCAAAATGGCGCGCAGAAAAAGTAGACACTAAAAAACAAAAAAAAAGGAGCCATTCACGCTGGACGAAAAACATCACTAACACTAGTTGACACAGCGCACATAACATGGATGATGGCGACGGCGAACAAACACTAAACACAAACGAAGGCACACACACGAGACACTGATGGCAAAGATCTCCGGCACGCGAACGTTCACTGAGCGTGTGCGAGTCCAGGGATCTGCCAAGAGAGGAGGAGGAGGAAGGAAGGGGAGTGGGAGAGGGAGAGGGGGAGGGGAGAGCAGAGATGCCAGGGGCATGGGAGATAGGGGGAGGGACGAAGGGGGAGGAGAAGCCTGGGGGAAGAGGGGTGGAGGGAGGGGACGGGCAAAAAGGAAAGAGAAATGAGGGAGGGTGCCTAAAGGAAAGGACACAGGAAGTGGGGGGGAGGATCAAAGTTGATAGGAGGGGTAGATGGAGGGGAGGAGGACATCATCAGGGAGGGGGAGCTGGCGGAAGCCACCTTGGGAGAGGGTAAGGAGGGCGGAGAGATGGAGACCGGGTGGGATGTGGGAATACAGGTGTGGCAGCGGGCGGGGGTGGGAGAGGATGGGTGAGACAAGCGGATGAGGAGGATCGAGTCTGCGGGAGGTGAAGAGACCTGAGATTCAGCGGCTCCTTTATTCCGCGGGTACTGGCCGTTGCACGTGCGCGAGCAACGGAAGAGTGCCTTCTGTGAGGCGAAGAATTGCGGCAGCGCCAGCGGTGAAAACTGTGAAAAGCGAGGAATCGCGATATTAAAATGCAGCCGGTCGGAAACCAGACCGTTGTTGTTTTATCTGTGATAAAATAGGATTCTACGTCTTGCTTAAAGGAAAACCTTTTTCTCTATTAATAATATCATCAGACAGACGTATTTCAATTGAGTGACAGTTTTCATCGCTGGCGCCGCTGCAATTCTTCGCCTTGCAGAGGGCAGCTCTTCCGTTGCTCGCGCACGCGCAACGGCCAGTATCCGCGGTATAAAGGAGCCGCAGAATCTGAGGTCTCTTCAGTTCCGGAGTGATTGTGCACTCACTCCCACCTGAAGATGGCGGCCAGATGGTCCGCTGAAATACCGTGTTGTCGTCAGGACGATGGAACCCGGCTGCAAACCCGTGAAAATCATCAGAATTGTACTTTCTGCTGACAGTCTATATGTTTCTAGTGATTTTTCCTAGTGTATGTTTGTAATGCCGTTAAACAGTGATAATTACTGTTAAAGCTTGTATTTTTCTCCACGGGCAATATAATGGAGGAACGTACGAGTACATTAGGTATAGCTTGGCTTAGATCCGTCATGAACCTTCTTGTAGTTTCTATTGTAGTTGCGTAATGACAAACAAGCATGTTATCTTTGTAGATGGTGGCAGCGCTGGCTAGATTTCACTTTCATTAACCTACAAGGAAAGGATAGTTTTCGTTATTTCTTCTTTCTCATATGGCCCTGTTGTTTCTTGGTTGTTATCTCTATGGGGAGTCGTTCACATTCGCTCTTAGACTTCAATCGTTTAGTTAAACTATGCATTTCTATCGATAGAGGCGTTGAGGATATAAGTGTAAATGATTACGAAGTAGTTCTTCATCAGCTAAACGAAAGTGATTCTCCACAGCGTTATAATTACTGCCACACTGTTGCAGTTCCAAATTTTCATCATCATATTCTCAAAATTGCAGTGAGTCTAGCACGCTGTGATCCTGTTACTACTACTTCGTGACGTCCAACATGCTATTAAGATGGCTGTAATGTGCTAAAAATACCCTCTCGCCTGGGAACTAATTATAAATATCTATAGCCATACGCAAAGGAGGAACTATTCCATTTTCATTAAATTATTAGAAGTGTCACTCTGATGTAGCGGTACTCTCAGTGTGTTCACTTGAGGGAACTCATGACTGTAGCTCTATCTAGTCTGTCTCAGGTCTGCGTCTACTAGGCAGCTTTCGCGGTCAGCAGTGAGGTTCCCGCGAGGGTTCGTCCAAGAGGCAAATAATCACCACTGTGGCTATAGAAGCTATTTGTATAAACGGAAAACAAAGAGTAACGAAAGAATGTGGGATAAACTGTGGGTAGGTCGTAGAGATCTGACAGATGCAACCAACGCCTAGTTCGAGAATATCAGTTGGAGAGGGCGCTGCATTTTTGAACAGTTTGGCGAATAGCGATCTATGAAGTGTGTTGTCTTATAGATTCTGTTGGACCGTCAGTCGTGAAGGTGAACACGAAAATGAGTCAAGCAATATCAGTACAGAATAGTGTGGTAATTACCTCAACTCCTCTCTTCGTCTGAACAGGTCTCGGAAGGCCCAACGGTATCACTAGTAAGTTCATTACATTCATGATGGCACGCTGATCTATGTGAAGCCCATAAAACATCAGTGGCACTTGTTATGTAACACAAAGTAACATTAAAAATGTAAGTTGTTCATATGTTGTGAGACACGACCACAAGACTAATCGTGATTGCTGATACACCACAGAGAGACGAGGTATAATTCATTTTTAGCTAGTATCAGTTAGCAAATCTGAACTTTAAATTACATGACAAAAATTTCTGTATGGGACGACACCCTCAGCCCAAAGGCTCAAATGGTTCAAATGGCTCTGAGCACTATGGGACTTAACATCTGTGGTCATCAGTCCCCTACAACTCAGAACTACTTCAACCGAACTCACCTAAGGACATCACTCACATCCATGCCCGAGGCAGGATTAGAACCTGCAACCGTAGCAGCAGCGCGGTTCCAGACTGAAGCGCCTAGAACCACACGGCCACACCAGCCCAGAGGCATCACTGGCTGTGGATATGGTGGGGCATATTGTCAGCACTCAGCGCAGGACTCTTTATTTTACGAGAACGGATCCGCTAGTCCTCAATCAAGTGGCTCCCCAGCTGGCCTCATATGGGCTCCGTGCATCCCATTTGCCGACAGCATTCGGTAAACCGGACGGTCACCCATCCATGTGATCCTTAAGCCCGACAGTGGTTAACTTTCTCTTATCTTACGGGAACCGGTGTTGCCGTTGCGGCAAGGCCGTTGGCGACAGTTGCCTTAAGACACTTCGGAAAACTATCGCAAGGATACTTGGTGCTGTCAAATTTTTCTCGCTTTCTAAAATCCAAATATTTTACATGAACTACCTCCATATCACACCCTACTACCGATTTTTTATCTGACTAGTACGGCAGTCTTCGGTATCTCTCGCATCCACGTCTGTACAATTGGCATTATAATTAGAGAAGTAGAACCAGTAATTTACAGCGCTCTAAAAAGAAAATACCTACAGGCTACAATGCACATAGCTATGTAATTCATGAAATGTTTTCGCACTTGCGAATTTGGGCAGACATCCGCTGCATAATGGAATGATGATAATGAAAATTGTGTTAGACTGGGACTCGAACCCGGTTTTCCCGCTCATCGCGAAGGGTCGCCTTACCGTTTGGCTATCCGAACATGACTCACGGCCAAACCAAACTAACGTGTTCCGTCAACCACTGGGTCCCTATAGGGCCTTACCTTTCATTGTCCATGCCACAGGTGATGGTTGTCCATATTCGCAACTACGAATACATTTCATGTGTTTCATAGCGGCTGTCGCCGCAGTCCATATTCTTTCGAACATGTACCCACGTCCGAAGTACCATTGCAACGTAATTCGGAATAACACAGGCACTGCTGCTATATAACCAGTCGGTTTGGTGTAACAATCACGAAAGAAATATCAGACAGTGCTAAAAAATGGAAAGCTGGGAACTAGCTCGCAGATTTAGATGATTCCTGGTCATTGTGCCTTTTCGTGACTTCTCGCCAAAACAGTTATCTTGCTGGGCTGTAACTACTGATCGGATAAAACATTCTTGAGCATATGACTACAAATAATTAAAATTCACAGAGAGAATTTTCTCATGAAAAACGAAGTTTTTGTTAAAGTTCCTACAAAGCACACAAAACTGACTGAAAGTGTTGCAGTTTTTAGAACTGTGAGTAGCCTTCTGAATCCCTTCTCCTGAACCAGGAAACTCCCTTCCCATATCCTCCAGAAGCTAGTGTTTCTTCTTTTGTTCACAATATTCAGCACATTTCACACTCTACAAACCCTCATTAGATCGCGAACTATAGATTCCACATTTTCTTCTGGTGACTATCTTTCGGCCTCTCTTTGTTCACCACTTTCAGGGAACTACTTTAACAATACGAAGACCACTCGTATTTGGCGAGCTGCTCTCTACAACGGCAGGCAACGACTGTTGGACAGTAACCGTCTCATGGATCATTAAATCTCAGCTAGATGCGCAGCCAACCCGGCAAACGATTGTAAAAAGCCCAGTTTGCACACGTGCCAGTTTTACGCTAGAAGAACTCTATAGAGAATACTGCCAATTCTTACTCTCAGTTTGACGCCCACCCCGTCCCACATGTACCAACTTGCACCAGGAATTTATTAAAATGCGCATTCAATTTACAATATTTCTAATATAATGGCGTCATACACACAAAGTTAAGTAATCCAAAGTCGGCTAATGCCTCATGTTCCCCAACGCTTGGAAGCCCTAACACGGCATTTATCTACACACCGTCTGTTGTATTAACGACAAAGAATCATTATAGTCCACAGTCATAATACACTAATTAATGTAATAATTTGATCGTTCCTGAAAACCAATCCTTGACGTTCCATTTACTTCATTAATTACACTCTACATAAATAATGGAGGCCGCAAGGCATAGTGAAAAACGATCCCTCCCCCTCTCCCCCCTCTATAATTAAGCTTCCTACCAGTAGCGACAGCAAAAATCAAACAAAATGTAAGTAACCTGTTGAATGTAAGTAAAACTCGAAGAACTATGTCAAATAAGGGGAATAATCCTGATGGCTCACCTATGCAGCACGCAAAATTCAGTCATATTTAATGGGAATTAAAGAAATAAATAAGTGAAACATTGAAAGGGTCAGTTCCCAGAATTTACAGAATAATACCCTCAGTCGTAGTAAAATAATCACATCCTCAAGAAGACAAGTTTCCTCAGTGCCTCTTAAATATTGTAATACGACAATTTTTTTATATGTAAACAAATTTTATTCATAATGTTACCATTACAAGCAAATCTTTCCCGTTGTTTAAACTACAGCGGCACCATCTGCCACCAAATGTAACAACGACACCAAATGTAGCAGGAAAAGGTAGAAGGCACTGTATTAAGACTCATCCAAGCTTTTCAAGTGATTTGTTGTTTCCTACTACAGTGCCATCTTCCCCTCGGTCTGTGTCACCAGGTCCCGCAATGCTGAGGACACCGCTGTCTGCGAAACGGCTTGGCGCCGAATGGCTGCCTCAGCGACCCCTGCACGCACTGCTGTGTGTTGGCCTTGTACACCAGCAGAGTTGTGGCATCGTCAGGATGCCGGCAGTCCACTCAGCGGTCTGCGTCCCTGCTGTCTCAGCGCCGCTCGGTGTGAGCCGCAGGTGGCCAGCTGCGTGCTTCTGGCCGGTATGGCTGAGATTGCGGCGACCAACTCCTGTGATCTGGCGTCCGAATCTGTGGCCCTCGCCTAGAGATGCCTCCAGCATGTGTTGGAAGCCAGGACTACCGCCCGCGATAGCGAGCCGTGGAGTGGCCCGCCACTGGCTGGCTACGGACCCTACATCGGCCTCAGAGGGTCGAACTAGCGACCCGCCGTGGACTGGAACATTGGCACTCCATCTGCTGCTGCGTGTAACTGGTGGTGCGACACGCCCCGCTGTCCAGGAGAGCTGCCTGCCACACTTGAATGAATCTTGATAGGAAGCTGCACCTATTTATACGCGGCTGTGCACCTCTGTTTTGCCATACGTGCTGCTTTCGTGTCACATACTCGTAACACGCTAAGTTGGCCAGGGGACCCCTTCTGCCTGTGATTTGCGACATGCGAAACTGCTACGTATACTCTTTCAGTAATCTGATGGCCCTGTAGCCTCTATCCTACTTCCCATCTGTTGGTATGCATAACTCACTGCAATCTGCCCTGCATCTGGCTGTAACTTGTGCTCTGAATATTGCACAAAACTAACTTTCTCTATGCTAAATGGTGGTGCTGCTACAAAACGCTGTAATAATGCAAATTGCTAAGTGCAAATTTATTAGCACTTTGAATGAAATATTGTACATTTCACAGCAGAATAGCCCCCGTCATACAAAACAAGAGCAACACTAGCAAATGCTAAGAATATCTATTTATATGGTATCACCATACAAGCCACGGAAGACGCACACATGAACTATTACAAGGTCATGGCAGCACCTATTACGCTCCATGAATTTGAAACCTAGGTTCCCAACAAGACAGTATGAGCAGGTTTCAAGCTGCGGAAAGGAGACTTTTCCATATCGCTAAAAGCTGTTACAGAGAATATCGCTTAGAGAAATGAAGACTTCAGCAATGGATTACATTTTTATTCAGTGCTCAAGACAGTAGACGTAAATAGAAAAATATGTGGGAACATGCTGACAGAATGCTTGACAGCAGACGACGAAAACAGGTTTTTGACAACTTGCCTGACCTTGTTGCCAGGAACTGATGAAATAGCTTCATGCATGAAAGGTGGAGAAGAAGAAGAAGAAGAAGAAGAAGAAAAACGTTTTCAAACAAAAACATGTTAGTTTTCATATTGCAGTATAAAGTCAAAAATGAGCAGTGTGTCCAAGTGGTTATGGAGTGTAAGGTATATATTTACCACTCACATTATTTTTGATTTATAAATGTGTTACATAGAGGATGTAGTTGTATTGCATGGTTTGCAATTACTGATGGTTTTATTCATATTACTTTGTTATCGTTTCATATGACATGGATAGTAACAATCAGAATACCTACACGTATCTTACATCATCATCGTCATCATCATTTATTGCATTTACAGGCCATTACGGCCTTTAGCAGAATAAAGAGGATACAAACTGCTATATATAAGGAATACAACAAACTGCACATTTACGCGAAGGTACACATTGCAAAAGAACACCAATCAGTCCCAATCCCGGTGCAAATGGCGGTCCTTCACTGTCGGTCCCCAGCCTCGTCTTCTACCGCTGTTGGCTCCACTTCTTTGAGTATGGCCAGAACCCGATCCTTCCATCGCGTCCTTGGTCGTCACTTTGGGCGTCTACCAGCAGATTGGGAACGGAGAACACGGTCAGGGAGGGATTAACCGGCTCGGAAGATGTGGCCAAACCACTATAACCTCTTGTGCCCCAATATCCGGCCGATGTGCAGCTTTCCATACCGCTGGTAAAAATGGGCTTCTTTTGTTCTTCGTCCCCATTTACCTTCCCAGGTATAGTAGACAGGTCATACATCTTTCGAAGTACCTTCCTCTCGAACGCACAAATTTCTTCTTCAGTTGTTCCTGAAGTTGCCCAGGTTTCTCAAACATATAAAAGTACCGGCCGTATTAACGTCATTTACAGCCGAATCTTGTTTTTTAGCGATATCAGCCTGGATTTGAATAAATTTATTAGGCTGAGGAAAACGTGATTAGCATTTGTGATTCGCTGCTGCACATCTTTCCTCACTTCACTTTTGTTGGTCAGTACGGATCCCAGGTATTTGAATTCTCTTAATCGTTCGAAGGCATGCCCGTGAAAAATAATGGACGGGAGAGGAGCTTGGTGTCGCGAGACAGCGAAATATTTAGTTCTACTCTCGTTCACTACCAGATCTATTTGTTTCGCGTTGCGGAGGAATCGTGAGGTGTCAGCACTTACTTACTCCTGGGTGTCGCCAAGGATCATAACATCGTCACCAAATGCCAGGATTGTGTCCGTTTCCGCCATATTCATTTCTCTGTTTCGACCAGTGTCGCGGCTTACTTTTTCCAAGGCCACATTGAATATTATAGGCGCTAGTAGATCTCCTAGTCGCAATCAATTTTGAATACCGAATGGTGATGATAGTTCGCTGTCGAACCCTACTTGGCAAGTTGATTGGGAGTAGCAAGCTGCTATTAGTCAGATGTATTTGGGTGGAATGACAAGTTCTTCTAACGTTTTCCATAGCATGAGCGGTCAATGCTGTCGTAACCTTGTTTAAAATCAGTGAAGATGAGGCGTAGTTCCCGACCAAACCCCTAGAATTTTTCTGCTAGCTGCCTCAAGGTGAATAGTTGATCAAGAGTCGAACGTCCAGAGATGAAGCCACGTTGATGAGGGCCTATAATTTCTTTTGCCAATGGTTTCAAGAGGTTTAGGAGCAGCATTGTAAATACCCAGACTCAAGTAGTTAAATCCCGCGGTAGTTAGATACTTCTGTGGCATCCCCCTTTTTGAAGCTGGGACATACACTTCGTTTACAAATGAATTACGCTAATCTAAATGAAGGATCAAACGATTATACAAAAAAAAAAAAAAAAAAAACATTACAAAAACCTCTTTTTTTTTTTTTTTTAAAGGACTTGTAGTCCGGAGTGATATGTTACAATAGAGCATCACCGGTCTATTGCGGTCTAACTGTGTTGGTGAGGCAGTAAATTGGGGTGATATGTTACAATAGAGCATCACCGGTCTATTGCGGTCTAACCGTGTTGGTGAGGCAGTAAATTTCCACAGGGCAGTGATTGCGTCACTGCAATTCACTTTGGAGGTGTGGCGGTGGGACTTGTAGTCCCGTACCACCCTCTGACGGTGATAGTACTACATGAGTCAGGCAGAAAATTTTGACTAACATTGGCAGGTGAAGGTGTGGCGGTGGGACTTGTAGTCCCGTGGGAGGAGGTGATGCGTGTTCTCTGTCCATTATATTATTTGGTGAAATAAACATAGCTGTGAGAAAAAATGAGCACCTGTCCCACGCTGGTGAACAGCGTATTCCAAGTCTTTGGGGTGCTTGCTACACACCAACGCAGCAGCCTTCGGCTTTAAAGTGATTTTATGAAGACGCGGTAAGAAATCCATACCGTCTGTTTGTTGGTCGTAGCAGTGGTGGTCGACAAGGCATAACAAATGAAGTCCGTACTGAGTGACGTGGCGTTTACTAACGTCACTACATGTAACAAGCGTTTGTAACCACTCTTTGAACGCTGTAGCTTTTTTATATGGCACGCAGTTCAAACCTTGTGCTCAGCACTGAATTCTGTTCACTCGGCAAACCTGTATTTTTCAGTCATTGCCTACGCATTTTCTCCATGATACATTAATTCATGGTAAGAGTCACATCGACACTGGTACACAGTACGACTGATGATAAAACACCGGTAGATCGATATTTTTTCCTGATCGATATATATATCAGCGATATTTTTCCCACATACACACACACACACAATGAAAACAGTTTTATATCGCCTCGGTTCCGAGAGTTCCCCAAACTATAGGAATAGAGAACAACATAAACATCACGTTCGCCCTTTTTATTGCTCATGCAAATCACACATTGCATGTTGTACCACCATAGAATGAGATCTTCAGAGGTGGTGGTGCAGACTACTGTACACACCGGTACCCCTAATACCCAGTAGCACTCCTTTTGCATTGATTCATGCCTATATTCGTCGTGGCGTACTATCTACAAGTTCATCAAGGGACTATTGGTTAAGATTGTCCCACTCCTGAACGGTGATTCGACGTAGATCCCTCAGTGTGGTTGGTGCAACACGTCGTCCATAAACAGCCTTTTCCAATCTACCCCAGGCATCTTTGATAGGGTTCATGTTTGGAGAACGTGCTGGCCACTCTAGTGGAACGATGTCGTAATCCTGAAGGAAGTCATTCACAAATTGTGCGCAATGGGGACGCGAATTGTCGCCCATGAAGACGAATGCCTCGCCAATATGCTGCCGATGTGGTTGCACTATCGGTAGTAGGATGGCATTCATGTATTGTACAGCCGTTAAGACGCCTTCCTTGACCAACAGCGGCGTACGTCGGCCCCACATAATGCCACCCCAAAACAGCAGGGAATCCCCACCTAGCTGCACTCGCTGGACAATGTGTCTAAGACGTTCAACCAACGGGTTGCCTCCAAACACCGCTCCTACGATTGCCTGGTTGAAGGCATATGCGACACTCATCTTTGAAGGGAACGTGAAGCCAATCCTGAGCGGTCTATTCGACATTTTGTTGGGCCCATCTCTACCGCGCTGCATGGGATCGTGGTTGCAAAGATGGACGTCGCCGTGGACGTCGCGAGTGAAGTTGTGCATCATGCAGGCTACTGCGCATCGTTTGAGTCGTAAGACGACGTCCTGTGGCTGCACGAAAACCATTATTCAACATGGCGGCGTTGCTGTCAGCGTTCCTCCGAGTCATAATCCGTAGGTAGCGGTAACCCACTGCAGTAGTAGCCCTTGGGCGGCCTGAGCGAGGCTGTTGTCGACAGTTCCTGTCTCTCTGCATCTCTTCCATGTCCGAACATCGTTTTGGTTCACACTCAGACGCCTGGACGCTACCCTTGTTGAGAGCCATTCCTGGCACAAAGTAAGAATGTGGACGCGATCGAACCGCGGTATTGACCGTCTAGGCATGGTTAACTACAGACAACACGAGCCGCGTGCCTCCTTCCTGGTGGAAAGACTGGAACTGGTCGGCTGTCGGACCGCCTCCGTCTAATAGGCGCTGTCATACGTAGTTGTTTACATCTTTGGGCGGGTTTAGTGACATCTCTGACCAGTCAAAGGGACTGTCTGTGCTACAATATCCACAGTCAACGTCTGTCTTTAGGAGTTCAGGCAACCGGGGTGATGCAAAACTTTCTTTGATGTGTGTTTGTATATCGGTATGGAAATGTCAATGTCAAGTGCCGATGTTTTTATACCGTATTTTATTTGTTTCGCAATTAACGGTAAATGTTTCAATTGGAATTGTAGTAGAATTTTTAAATTGTAGTAGAACATAATTTAACACTATGTGAAGAAATCTTTCTGCTTTTTGAGTTTTCTTCACTTCCAGTCTTCCTCTTTGACTGTGTGAAGCAAGTGCAGGTGGCACAAAGAAGAAGTCCGCTTCCACTGGTGAGTGGCGTTGTTATTGGAGTAACCTGATTTCCGATATGATGAAGCAGCACACCACTTACATTAAAAACAATGGTTCAAATGGCTTGAGCACTATGGGACTTAACAGCGAAGGTCATCAGTCCCCTAGAACTTAGAACTAATTAAACCTAACTAACCTAAGGACATCTCACACATCCTTGCCCGAGGCAGGATTCGAACCTGCAACCGTAGCGGTCGCGCGGTTCCACACTACAGCGCCTAGAACCATTGGCCACGCCGGCCGGCTAAAAAACAATTTAACGCAATTAATGTGCTATTTGTTCACATCGGCATTCTTCAAAATCAGTTGCAGAAAGTTATGAACAACAATCTAAATGACAACATTGGTCTTTGTGACGGGCGGAGACATGTGAGAGAAAATGGTTACATAATCGATGCTCAGCGCTACCGATATAAACAGCAACGTTTAACTTCACACGCCATTTCTACATTGCAACTGCTAGATTGCGTTTGCTGAAATGAAAAAGCAGATGAGTCGACGTGAAATGTTCCAGACAAATGAGATACGATACGAAACCGAACGACAGACCCATCGCACACCTATTATTGTGCCACTTACATGCAGTCACAAGGGTTGGCAAAGTGGTTATCACCAAGCGTGAACGTCCATCGTTTTCCTTTCAATTCTTTCTCTCAAGAGGCCAAGCAGATTGCTCGTTTGTTGATGTACAGATTATCTAATAATAAATCAGTATTTAAATACACAGGTCTAAAACTGGCAGAGTGTATGACCTGTAGGCTTGTACGTCGATATATTTTCCTTCGATTTGTGAATATTTTCCCGATGTATCGACGACAGGCTAGTATCTAGACTTTCTTAGGTATCAATATATCGGATCCCGATTATTTTAAAAATATCAACAGTCCTGTGCAAAGTTGGGGGTATGTGACAAATATTGACGTCAGTCCATTGGGTGTCTTTCTACAGTCACCTCTTTCCTATTACTCTGCGGTACAGTTGTTAACGATAAGAGGCAAGTCGACAAATTGTAATTTTAACTTGGGAGACCGCGTTATGACGAAAATTCCAGTTAACAGATACGTCTCAGCACTATTCTAATGTCACATCCTTTATAATAATACGTTTAAGCCAAGACACATAACATTTAAATACACTTTTACAGTCCAAAATGTACCGGAACTTAATTTATACGTCCACTGTTATAAATTAGCTATCTGTATACGTCCACTGACCAATGATCGAATTTTCCCTGCTATTCTCTCACTGTTATATCAAAGTAGCGATCCCAACAATACTTCGCAATTGCACATGCATCCTAAATTTCAAGCCCCCTCTGCCCATCTTTTCATTCACAGCATCTCTCCGTACATCCCCCCCTCCCACCATCTCTCTTTGTATAACCTCTCCTCCCCCTCCCCTCTCTACGTTCAGTAGAGTATCGCGTAAAAATTTTGGAGTAACTCGGTCAAGATTTTTCGAGAGTTTTGGTAATAACGTTTTCCCTTTGTATATTAGATAACTACTTATATATATACATATATATATATATATATATATATATATATAAGTTGTTATATATTATGTATATGACTATCAAACTTATTTGTTATGAAAACGTGCGACTACAGACCTGTCAAACTAAACAGAAAATTCTTTTCTTTTAAATTTTCTTTTTCATACCAAAAATACCATTACCATCTAGAATTCCGAACACGACAAAGAAAATCGATCGAAACATTCTCAGTTGATGGTCTTTCACAACTGATTTAAATTTCCGACTTTTCCGGTGGATTTTCCTGAAATTTTCTTTGATACAAACCTTGTACTTACACTACGATCACAACAAAGATAAAAATCAACCAAATCCATCGAGCCGTTCTTAATTCCTTTGAAGCTTCCAGAAACTTTCTTTCATACAATTCTTCTCCTGACAATAGGAACACAGACTAAAAAATGACAAGCAATCAGGCAAACCGTTCTCTAGTGATGGTCTTTCATGGATGTGGCAAGTGATTTTTACTAATATAGATCTCGCTTCTTATCGATATACGTCTAAACTCTGACTCTCAGACAATATTATCATTGCTAAATGTTATTAAACCATTTCAGTTTAAACTTATGCGAATACTTTTAAGATTAACAAAGTAATGTTAAATAAAAAACAGCAAACATAACAGAAAAAAACGCAAACAGTATCTAACTGTCGCTGTGGATACAGAAAGGTGTGACATATTATATTGTTAACAAATTTTAGTATACGAATCGAAGATATACATACACAGCTTCGTACTGTTAAAATGTTCAAATGTGTGTGAAATCTTATGGGACTTAACTGCTAAGGTCATCAGTCCCTAAGCTTACACTCTGCTTAACCTAAATTATCCTAAGGACAAACACACACACCCATGCCCGAGGGAGGACTCGAACCTCCGCCAGGACCAGCCGCTTCGTAATGTTATCTCCCCAATTGGAGCAGATGTACAACACGAGTAGCGTTGCCTAAACAACCAATTGTAATACGGATGTGTATCACCTGTTTATTTTAAGTGTTATCATATACGAGTACAGTGGACTCATTCTATCAGAGGTGCATTTATGATCTGAACTGGCCTGTTCAGATAGAGAGTTAAATTGCGCTAATTTCTTCAGCAGTATGTCTTTACTATCGGTCAATAGGTACATAATGACCTATACATATTCTCAGACCATTTAGATGATGATGGCAATAAATGCTCGTCCGCTTCCGATTTCAGTGGTTAATGACTCCTGTTGCACTGTAGCCCCGCGTGTTCGGTTACATGGCTAGCCCCACGTTCTATAATAAAAATCTAGGAAATGATGTCATCGTTAGACGTTTAGAGGGTGTCATGCGACGTTCGCATGGAAGTGATCTCCCCGAAGATGAAGGACAACGAAGAAACCGATAAAACGCTCAGTGCATCTTGTGGAAAATCAGGGTTCGATTCCCAGTACTGCCAGGGATTTTTGCTTGAAGGAAGGATTGGAACGGTGTGCCTTGAGCATCGTGGTGCAAATTGAGAAGCTACTTGAATGACTCCGCAGGGAGAGTAGTGTACTGATTGCAAAGCTTTTAATTCCGCATCCAATAACACCACTGGCGGAGGATGACACAGAGGCAAGTCGGTACCAAATGACATCGCAGGATCAGTAGACGGAAGTTTAACGCTTGTGATAAATGCCTTAAACAGAGCAACTATTTTAGCTCAAAAAATGCAACAAACACTTTCATTACAGTGAAGCAAACGAAATCTGTTAACCCACAGCTTTGTACAAAAGTCATCTCTCAGGTTATTTCTTTGCGATTCTCAAATATGTGCTTCTGAGTGTTCAACCAAGTTGTTGATTCCATTGTAAATCCTCTTGGATATTATAGACCTCTCAGTGTTATACTATCCTTTTACTGAGGCGTTT
Source organism: Schistocerca serialis cubense (assembly GCF_023864345.2). Taxonomy (NCBI): domain Eukaryota; kingdom Metazoa; phylum Arthropoda; class Insecta; order Orthoptera; family Acrididae; genus Schistocerca; species Schistocerca serialis. Next base: position 751,840,321 of record NC_064639.1, on the reverse strand, counting down.
GTACGCTACCAGTATTGTTTTTTCGACAGGGGATGAAGAACATCGAAATTAGTTGCGTAAATAAACTACATCCAAAAGTGAGGCCGCAGGTCTTTTCATTTCATGAAAGTAATGTGTCTAACTGATACAAGAACTCATTTCTTTATCGTAATGCATACATCTACTGTGGAAGAGAGAGCGCCAGTTTCACTTTATCTAATGAAGATATAAGACTGAAATTATGAATTAAAGCTGTGGTGGAGCTGATGAATCCAACAGATAAAATCTCATAGAAATCTTACGGCAGGTAGTTGGTTTGGATCCCTAGAATTGGTTCAACAACTTCTTGAGGAGGGACTGAAAAACGTGGACATTCCAAATAATAAACCAGGATCCCTAATATCTTACTTCCTCGAACGAAAAGGCTGGAGAAAACTGCTGTTTTCGCTTCCAGGAAGAGATGCCGCTGCTCTCTTGTGTTCCGAAGAATGGGAAAGCTGTGATCCTACTCAGAAGTATACATCATTCAGAGGACCTCGATCCAGAGAGCTGCAGACCATAGATTATTTCTTTCATAAAGTAACAAAGGCGGTTTATGAAATCATTAGCAAATGCACTAAATATCCCCTCATGTAGGGAGAAAGTGTTCCAAGGAAACCCTTTTATAATTAGATGCATACTGCAGATAGCATATGAGGAACTTTTAAAACTTAAGTCTCTTCAGGAGACTTATGAAAAAAGAAAAAGCTGTAGCTATTGCTCTCCAAAAACGAAGAGAAACACGTAATACCTTAGATTCTTCAGGAGACGTTTGAAAAAACACTCAGCTGTAGCTATAGCTCGACAGAAACGAATATAAACATGAAATACCTTGGTCAACAATGTGGATATGCAATATATTTTCTTTATGCAACAAAACTATAAAACCTGCTTTCAAACGAAAAATAAATGATTTTTTGTTAAGACAGGCACACATTTCAATGTAAAGCTTATAGCATCCGTTTTTTTACAATATATATTTAATTTTCTGATTGTATATCCAACGAACATTCGAGAACATTATGTGTATGTGCTGTTTTGAGACGAAGGATTGTCTGCTGGGAATGCTCGCAACTGTCTCTACAATACTGGTATATTTTTCACCGTTCAGAGCACTGCTCTCCAGAAGTGAAGTTTCACGTTACACGTCCTGTACTTAAGTCACGACTGTCTGGTAAACCTTGGAAGCTAACTTTTAGCTCTGTTTACACGACGACTAGCTCCCACACACAACCCCCACTGAAACGTCACATCTTTGAGTAGGTCGTCTTTTTCCACTTCCCACCCCTCGGTTCTGTCCTGGGATAGCATTACACGCGTCATTACTAGTATTAGCTGTCTCTCATCCTTTCATTCGATACTCATTCATATCTCGTAGAGAGCATATCGATACGGCACAAGCATTCTCCACAGTATAATCCATACGATATAGAATGCTCAACATGTCGTTTCCACTGGGGCCTTGTCTGTCTAGAAATGCGCCAAAATCGCAAAATAGGACGCTTACTGTCAGAGTAAATAGGTGCTTTTGTTTAACTAGTCCAACCTAAAACCTTTTCAAAATCCTTTTAAACCAATATAAACGTCTTTGAGCTATTGAGCTCCAAATAGCGGCCAGTATCACCAACAATGTTGGGGACCGTAGTAGTTTCGCTTCAATTAGGAAGCATTTGAATGCTGATTGACGTGAGTAATCACGAAAGTACAGAGTGTTTAAAAAAGAATGACCTGATCTAAATCCCACATTTATTTATAAAAACATGCTGCAAACAAGATGTTGTAGCTGTTGTGGTCTTCAGTCCACAGACTGGTTTCGTGCAGCTCTCCATGCTGCTCTATCCTGTGCAAGCTTCTTCATCTCCCAGTACCTACTGCAACCTACATAGTTCTGAATCTGTTTAGTGTATTCATCTCTTGGTCTCCCTCTACGACTTTCACCCTCCACGCAGCCCTCCAATACTAAATAGGTAATCCCTTGAAGCCTCAGAATATGTCCTACCAACCGATCGCTTCTTCTAGTCAAGTTGCACCACAAATTTCTCTACTCCCCAATTCTGTTCAATACCTCATTAGTTATGTGATCTACCCATCTACTCTTCAGCATTCTTCAGTAGCACCACATTTCGAAAGCTTCTATTCTCTTCTTGTCTAAACTATTTATCGTCCACGTTTCACTTCCATACTTGGCTACACTCCAAACAAATACTTTCAGAAACGACTACCTGACACTTAAATCTATACTCAATGTTAACAAATTTCTCCTCTTCCAGAAACGCTTCCTTTCCATTACCAGTCTTCATTTTATATCCTCTCTACTTCGACCATCATCAGTTATTTTGATCCCCAAATAGCAAAACTCCTTTACTACTTCAATCGCCTCATTTCCTAATCTAATTCCGTCAGCTTCACCCGATATACTTCGACTATATTCCATTATCCTCTTTTAGCTGTTGTTTATGTCCATCTTATGTCCTCCTTTCAAGACACTGTCCATTCCGTTCAGCTGCTCTTTCAGGTCCTTTACTGTCTCTAACAGAATTACAATGTCATTCGCGAACTTCAAATATTTTATTTCTTCACCATGGATTTTAATTCCTACTCCGAATCTTTTTGTTTCCTTTTCTGCTTGCTCAATATACAGATTTAATAACATCGCGGGTAGGCTACAAGCCGGTCTCACTCCCTTCCCGTCCACTGCTTCCCTTTCGTGGCCCTCGACTCTTCCGTGCGGTTAAAGGCGCTGCAGTCTGGAACCGCAAGACCGCTACGGTAGCAGGTTCGAATCCTGCCTCGGGCATGGATGTTTGTGATGTCCTTAGGTTAGGTAGGTTTAACTAGTTCTAAGTTCTAGGGGACTAATGACCTCAGCAGTTGAGTCCCATAGTGCTCAAAGCCATTTTGAACCTCGACTCTTATAACTGCCATCTGGTTTCTGTACAAATAGTAAATAGCCTTTCGGTCCCTGTATTTTACCCCTGCCACCTTCAGATTTTGAAAGAGACTATTCAAGTCAACATTGTCAAAAGCTTTCTCTAAGTATACAAATACTAGAAACGTAGGTTTGCCTTTCCTTAATCTATTTTCTAAGATAAGTCGTAGGGTCAGTATTGCCTCACGTGTTTCAACATTTCTAGGGAATCCAAACTGATCTTCCCCGAGGTCGGCTTCTACCAGTTTTTCCATTCGTCTGTAAAGAATTCGTGTTAGTAATTTGCAGCCGTGGCTAATTAAACAGGTAGTTCGGTAATTTTTACATCTGTTAACACCTGCTTTCTTTGAGATTGGAATTATTCTTCTTGAAGTCTGAGGGTATTTCGCCTGTCTCATACATCTTGCTCAGCACATAGTATAGTTTTGTCAGTGCTGGCTCTCCCAAGGCTATCAGTAGTTCTAATGAAATGTTGTCTACTTTCGGGGCCTTGCTTCGACTTAAGTCTTTCAGTGCTCTGTCAAACTCTTCACGCAGTATCATATCTCCCATTTCATCTTTATCTACGTCCTCTTCCATTTCCATAAAATTGTTCTCAAGACATCGCCCTTGTACAGACCCTCTACATACTCCTTCCACCTTTATGCTTTTCCTTCTTTGCTTAGAACTGGGTTTCCATCTGAGCTCTTGCTATTCACGCAAGTGGTTCTCTTTAATTTTCCTATAGAAAGTATCTATCTCACCCCTAGTGATATACGCCTCTACATCCGTAGATTTGTCCTTTAGCTATCCCTGCTTAGCAATTTTGCACTTCCTGTCGATCTCATTTTTGAGACGTTTATGTTCCGTTTTGCCTGCTTCATTTCCACGGTAAACATGGTAAGGATTGCTAAATACAAAATCTTAATGCTTTGCTGTGTTATTGCAAATACTGTATGTTTCCAACCAGTAGCAGGAAGAACAACTTTTAGACGATTCGTCATAAACTTTACACAATGTATCTGCTTTTATAGAAGTCATGGCTGCTATTATTCTGTTCTTCACTTCTTCCATGTCATGAGACAGAGGGAGATGAACATATTATCCTTTACTTATCAACACAACATAAAACTGCATGGAGCTCGTGTGGCAATCTTGGAGGCCAAGAATGAAGGCAATGGCTTGAGGTGCCGTGCGTCCTGTCCATCTTTGAGGCAGAGTGTGATTGAGAAACTGACGCACTTTGTTGTGCCAACGTGGCGGGGCTCCATCCTGCTGGAAAATGAAGTCAACTGAGTCCTCATGAAGTTGGGGTATTAGCCAATTCTGCAGCATTTGAAGTAGCTCATTCCAGTAACTTTGTTTTTCTAAAAAAAGAAGGGACCGTACACTTTTTCACGAGAAATGGCAAAAAAACCATTACTTTAGGTGAGTCTCTTTCGTGCTCAGTAACGTCATGAGTGTTATGGAGCGCCCATATGTGCACGTTATGTTGGTTCGCTTTACCAGTAACATGAAATGTTGTCTCCTCACTGAAAATTAATCGTGTTAAAAGGGTGTCATCTTCCATGTAATCAGAGCACTGCTGAAGTCAGCCCGACTCCTTTTATCATCAACCCGAAGAGCTTGCACAAACTGTAGTCAATAACATTTGCAGACCGAGTGAGGCATGGTGCCTTCATCGTATGAGGCACTGCCAGTTCTATGCTAGCTCAGCGATTAGACTTCCGTGGACTCCGCTCAAATATTTACAGAATTCTTTCCACCATGTCGTGAGGAGAGTGAGGTCGACCTGGATTCCTTTCTTTACCCAAACATCTTGTTTCTTCAAATTGGCGATGCCAGCGAGTAATGTTTTCGGATACAAGCGGCTCCGTGCCAAAAGCCGACGAAAAGGACGCTGGACGAAAATCACTGACTCGCTCTTTGCAAAATGTAGTACAGAAATCGCCTTCTGTTGAACGGACGATATCTTACTTCTAACTAACTGAAAATTGAACCGACGCATTGACTGACAGCTTAAGGAATTTTCTGGAACTCTAGTCCACGCCCATTCAGACAACACACTTTTCCTTACCGGCACGTCCCATGTTTCGTAATTATTACCGTCCAAACCAAGGTAATTCTTTTTGAACCGCCCTGTCTACCGAAATGGCATTCTTACTCAACCATGAGACTCAAAAAACATTCTAAACCTGCTTGTGCGTTACGTAAAGCGCATCAGAACAGATACTTGCATGTTTCGTTACCTACATTGAAAAACACGTATAAAATATGTATATTTCAGGCTCCGACAAAATCATTGCAATTATAGTGTTAAATATGATGCTCCGAACTGTGGCGAATAAATCACACGTTAATATTGTACTTGATATGGACACGAAAGCTGGAGGAAATTAAATTAATTGCACGTTAATAATATCGTCGGAGATAAAAAAATCGCCATTTATAAAATAATAACGGAAAGCGATATAGTTGTAATGCGAAATATATTATGCGGCCAATGTGAAATACTGTTGTTAATATTCACGAATATGGGCGAGAGTAATATTGGAGCAAAATTTAATTCCCGTAAATTCAACGAAAAAATTTCTGTTGCCACAACCGCTCAGGTAAAATGCGTGTTATTCGTAGTAATATACGTCTGTGAGTCTCAGTTTGACTGTGTTGAGACTCTTTCGATCCCAAAAGAATATAAAATGATTGATGCGGTATATTCATTGATCTTACTTTGAAACACAATATATATTATCTCGGAATTGTGATTTGTACTGTGAAATGTCCGTAGACCGACATTACGAGCGCAGAGGATTACAGCATATTCGCTGAAATGTATTTTTAAAACAAGTTTTCGGAGAAAGGAGTGCACAGATACAAGAACTCAAGATGGCGAGGCAGTTCCTATAAGGTGGAGAAAAAGCATATTTAGAGGTAAAAACCCAACAACAGTGTGCTGTAACTTTCTGGGGATTCCTATTTACAGAACAACGCACTGTGTAGAAACTCTTCCTACAAAATCAGTTTCCCGCATGATTCGAAGGTTAGATCCTATTTTGGAACGAATTACAGTATGTTAAGATTTAAAAAACCTTTCCTAGAGTGAAAAATATTACTCTGAAGTACTAATCTCCATACATTCTTACAGGGTACTCTTAATTATTCGATAGAGTGTATAAAATCTTATGTTATTCTTTAGAAATCTTGTTAACCAAGACTACTGGCAACTATTTTTACTAGTATGACCGGCTTTTGCAATTTTACGCTGTCATCATCAGATCTTGTAACGTTATAAGCTACGCGTGCTTGTTACGATGCTTTCAGGTCGCCGCCAAACTGATGCAATGTCAAACACGCAGTATGTATAAAATCTCTTGCTGTAGTTCAGCGCGTCTATGAAATATAACTTTGTAACATGCATCTGCTAACAGCATGGCCGAAACAGCGACGTGATGTGGCGTTTTTCTTCACAATAGAGCAGATTAAACATTAGTCTCAGATGCCTTTGTGGAAATGACCCAGGACTCATTAAATAGAATCCCATCAAATCTCTGCAGTGAAAATTCCTTGAGGATGTCGATAGGAGGTTAATACTATATGCATACAAAACCCAGATATTGATCCAAAGTGTGAGAAATTAATGAGAAACTACCACAGCAAAGATGATGAACATTAGGCGTTACGTTACTGACTTGATAACTGTGACGATACTACCGTCTTTCAGCACAATACTGCGAATATTGATGAAATGTCAAGTTAGCTGCTTTTTGGTACTCTGTCGAATGTAGCCATACCATAAGAGCATTGTTTGTGAGTCATGACACGGCCAAAGCCCGTAATTTTGCGTATTTGGTCAAGGTACATATACCGCAATGAAACAAATCGACTTAAGGGATGAGAAATATAATAATTTTGAGATAGATTGTGTATATCAGCTGTGTTGGCGGTGTTTTTCAGCAGAGACTGTAGTTCAACGCACAGACAACTTAACACTGAAAACATAATCAAGATCACAGATGCTACTATTTGCTGATATAGCATCCTTCACACTGGATTAATAAGTTACAATGGTTTGAAATACTGGATTAAAAAGACGTGTTGTTGGAGCAAATTTAATTGTATTGTTGCACGGCACCCATTACTGAATTAATTAGGGGATTAAGTTCATTTAAACGCTGAGGCGTAATAACTTGTGAATATAAATGCAAGAGGTTGTTCTGTTAAAAAGAAGTAGGCCTATCGTATAAGTAAATATTTAATCAAATGGGAATGTGTGCTTCAAGTTCACATGCACACTGTAAGTTATTCGTCTCTGCGGCTTTGTGAGTCATAGTTTAAGCCTTGCGTGTGATCCGATTACATTGCATTTGAACTGTAATTAACTAATACTTTCTCCCCCAGAAACTGAGACGAAGATATTCATACATCCCAGAGTGTCGTACGAGTGTAGGTGGTCACGCAAGTCCAACGTCAGAAATAAACTTAGATAAGCTTTTCAGGAGAGCGACGTGCAACAACAACTATGTTAAGTGCGGAGGCTTCCGCTTTTTATCGCTACCATTTGATCATTCACTACAGCGATTGTACGAACCTACATCACATTTTTTAATTTTTTATTTTTGAGTTATCTGTCTTTTGACTGGTTTGCTACGGCCCGCCGCCGAGATTTCCTCTCCTATACCAACCTCTTCATCTCAGAGTAGCACTTGCAACCTACGTCCTCAGTTAGTTGCTGCTTGCATTCCAATTTCTCTCTCCCTCTACAGTTTTTGCCCTCTACAGCTCCCTTGAATACCATGGAAATCATTCCCTCATGCCCTTTCACCCTGTCCCATCTCCTTGTCAGCGTTTTCCACATATTCCTTTCCTCTCAGTTTCTGCGCAGAACCTCCTCATTCCTTACCTTATACGTCCACCTACTTTTCAACGTTCGTCAGAAGCACCACATCTCAAATGCCTAGTTTGCTTCTGTTGCGGATTTGCCACAGTCCGTGTTTCACTACCATACAATACTGTGCTCCAGACGAATATTATCAGGAATATCTTCCTCAAATTAAGGCCTATGTTTGATACCGGTAGACTTCTCTTGGTCAGGAATGCCCTTTTTGCTGGTGCTAGTCTGTTTATGACGTCCTCCTTGCTCCATCCGTCATTGATTATTTCACTGCTTAGGTAGTAGAATTCCTTAGCTTCATCTACTTCGTGTACATCAATTCTGATGTAAAACTTCTCATTATCTTCGTCTTTCTTACATTTACTCTCAGTCCGTATTCTGTACTCATTAGACTGTTCATTCCATTCAGCACATCTTGAAATCCTTCTTCACTTTTACTGCACGCTGCACTGTCATCAGCGAATCGTATCATTGGTATCCTTTCACATTTAATTTTAATTCTACTCCTGAACCTTTCTTTCATTTCCATCATTGCTTCTTCGATGTACAGATTGAACAGCAGGGACGAAAGACTACATCCCTGTCTTACACCCTTTTTAATACGAACACTTCGTTCTTGATCGTCCACTCTTATCATTCTCTCTTAGTTCTAGTACATATTGTATATCAGCCGTTTCTCCTTCTAGCTTACCCGTATTTTTCTCAGAATTTCGACATTTTGCACCATTTTACGTTGCCGAACACTTTTTCCAGGTCATTAATTCTATGAACGTGTCTTGATTTTTCTTTAGTTTGGCCTGCATTATCAACGCATCGAATTACGTACCTGGTGCCTTAACTTTTCCTAAAGCTAAATTGTCATCTACACAGACTCAGTTCTCTTTTCCATTCTTCTGTATATTATTCTTCTTAGTAACTTGGATGCATGAGACATTAAGCTGTTTGCGCGATAATTCTCCCATTTGTCTGCTCATGCTGTCTGTGTGGATGATGTCGCCAATCTCGTACATTCTAAACAAAAGCCTGAATTGCCATTTGCCCCGATGATTTTAGAAATTCTGATGGAATGTTACCTATCCCTCATGCTTTAATCGATTTTTCGTCTCCAAAGCTCTTTTAGATTGTGATTCTAGTAATTGGCCCCCAATGTCTTGTAAATCGACTGTTGCTTCTTCTTCTATCAAAATTGAGAATTCTTCCCCCTCATAGAGTCCTTCCGTGTAATCTTTCCACCTATCCGCTCTCTCCTCTGTGTTTAACAGCGGAATTCCCGTTGCACTCTTAATCTTACCACCTTTGCTTTTAATTTCACCGAAGGCTGTTTTGACTTTCCTATATGCTAAGTCAGTCCTTCCGACAATCATTTCATTTTCGATTTCTTCGCATTTTTCATCCAGCCATTTAGTGTTAGCTTCCCTGCACTTGTCGTTTATTTCATTTCTCAGCGACTTGTAGACATCCCTGAATTTCCCTGAACATTTCTGTATTCCTTCTGTCATCGATCAGCTGAACTATTTCTTCTGTTACCCATGGTCACATCGCAGTTACCTTTTTTGTATCTGTATATTTCTTTGCAACTTCTGTGATAGCCCTTTTTTACAAATACCCATTCCTCTTCAACTTTACTGCCTACTGAATTATTCCTTATTGCTGAATCTACAGCCCTAGAGAACTTCAAGTCTGTCTCACCATTTCTTAGTACTTCTGAATCCCAGTACTTTCCATGTTGATTTTTCCTGACTATTCCCTTGGACTTCAGCCTTCTCTTCTTCACTACTACATTGTGATCTTAGTCTATAACTGCTGCTCGGTATTTCTTACTATCCAGTATCTGTTTTCGGAATCTCTATCTGACCATGATGTATTCTAGCTGCTCTCATCCCGTATCACCCGGCCTTTACCAAATATACCTCCTCCTCTTGTAATTCTCGAACAGAGTATTCGCTATTACTAGTTGAAATTTATAACGGAACTCAGTAAGTCTTTCTCCTCTCTCATCCCTGTTCCAAACCCATATTCTCCTGTAACCGTTTCTTCTCCTTCCCCTACATCTGCATTCCAGTCCGCATTGACGATGAGATTTTCATTTTCCTTTTCGTAATGTATTGCCCTTCCAATATCTACAGATGCTTTGTCTCTCTCTTCATCTTTAGCTTGCGACGTCTGAATGTATACCTGAACTACCGTTGTCGGTGTTGGTTTGCTGTCGATTCTGATTGAAACAATCCTACCGCTAAACTATTCGCACTAAGACATTCTCTGCCCAAAGTTCCTATTCGTAACGAATCCTGCTTCCGTTGTACCATTTTCTGCTGCTGCTGATATTACCCTACACTCATCTGGCCAGAAATCTTTGTCTCCTCAGCATTTCTCATTTCACTTCACTGTCCACAATTATATCTAGATGGCGCCTCTACATGTCTCTTTTCTGATTTTCAAGCTTCCTTACGCCATTCAAGCATCTGAAATTCCACACCCCGACTCGTAGATTGTTATGCTTTCATTGATTATTCAGTCTTTTTCTCATGGTCATCTTACTCTTGGCAGCGCCCTCCCGGGTATCCGAATTGGGGGGGGGGGGGGGGGGCTATTCAGGACCTTTTTCCAATGGAGAGGTCATCATGATACTTCTTCAATTACAGGCGACCACATGTCCTGTGGATAAAAGTTATTTGTCTTTCGTGCAGTGGTCTTATGCGTCCCCTTGCCTTTGAGCACTGCTAATTCTTCCGTCTTAGGAGCAGTTTGCTACTCCAAGGTCAAGAGATTGGCCTGAAAATCTGTCCGCTCGTCCACCCTTTTTTACAATTCCATTCGCAGAATGAGGGTGACTTCATCTGCCGGAAATCTGCGGCTGCCATTGCTGATTATTAATCATAACGTAAGCGGTGGCAGGTTTCTAACTAGGGACGGACGACGTTTTGATCAATGTCGCTACCCCTACACTATGTAGACAAAGCTACTTAGTTCTTCATCAAATGTATATTATGATTTAAAATGTGTGCCTGCAAGTTGAATAAAATCAAACTTATCATCAGTTGTAGACTCTTGATTAATTATGGACATGACTACATCCTACACTCTTGTACAGAAGAAACAACACCTTGAACGATTAGAGATAGGTTGTTCACAATGAAGAGACATATACATTGATACCAATATGTTTGCCGAAATGATCAGCATTTCCGTCACCTCGGTTCGGCATGTGTTCTGCTACCTAGTAGGCACGGGGTCCACCACTGGCCTTGGTAAGATTTTCAATGCATGGTGCCACTGACGCGCCGGCCGGACTGGCCGAGTGGTTCTAGGCGCTCCAGTCTGGAGCCGCGCAACCGCTACGGTCGCAGGTTCGAATCCTGCCTCGGGCATGGATGTGTGTGATGTTCTTAGGTTAGTTAGGTTTAAGTACTTCTAAGTTCTAGGGGACTGATGACCTCAGATGTTGAGTCCCATAGTTCTCAGAGCCATTTGAACCATTTGAGCCACTGACGCTTATAAGGCGCTAATGACGTCCTGTGATTAGCCATCTATGCTGCTTTCAACTGGTTCCAGAGTTTGTCTGTGGTGGCAGGATATGGGTCACAGTACTGCACCCGTCGTTTCACCATATCCCACACAGTTTCGGTTGGCGACAGTTCTGGTGATCTGGCGTGCAGGACAAAAAGTTGATATCCTGTGACACAAAGAAATCAAGTGTTCGTGCAGCAACATGTGGTTGAGGATTGTCCTGCTGAAAAATGGTTTCTGTGGTGTTGTGCAAAAAGGGTATGGCTACTGGTCGCAGCATGTCATTCACGTAGACCACATTGGTCATAGTGCCCTGGCCAGGCACCAACTGTGATTTGTGGTCGTACCCAATTGCACCCGACACTTATAGGCCTAGAGTTAGCGCTGGACGTCTTGTGCGAATGCAGTCAATGTCATGCCAACCCTCGCCTGCGGCGAACCAAAACGCGGCCATAATTTTCAGACAAACAGAACGTGTATTCAGCGTTGTGAGTTGGCATCAGTTACGATCACATTGCCTTTTTTAAGTTTTTTGGCTGTTTCAGATTCGCATCCTACTTTCGTGGTAACTTAGTTGATGCCATTTATGAATGTGGTATATTAGCAAAAAACTAGAAAGAAATTGACACCATTTTCAGGTATCCATCTGTACATACTCTAAATTAAAGTCCCCCGCCGCGTTTTGCTGTCTAAATGTGAAGGCTAATGTCACGAATTATTGTAGGGAGTTTGATACAGTTCCGCTAACAGGCAGACTGATTCATGAAGACGGTTTGTGCGTACGTTATTATAATAGTTTGCGAAGAAGCTCGTTAGGACTTCGCTATGAACTAAGAGGTTTACCCATATTTCTTTCATTCGCTCTACATCTACATCTACATCTACATCTATACTCCGCGAGCCACCTTACGGTGTGTGGCGGAGGGTACTTATTGTACCACTATCTGATCCCCCCTTCCCTGTTCCATTCACGAATTGTGCGTGGGAAGAACGACTGCTTGTAAGTCTCCGTATTTGCTCCCTGTGAGCTTCCTTTCTCTTTTCGGACCTTTTAGTTCCCGTCTTCTGCCTTGGGTTTTTTATGGCCAAATTATTATTCGTGCAGTTTGGACATGAAGACTTCGCTGTTTTTGACATATTCTGGAGTAATTCTTGCTAATTTCAGATCACTTTTAACCTGGCCACTCCATTTCATCGTGTCCGTATTGGCTGTGCCTGTGTTGTCAAAAAAGAAACGATTATTTGTTTTGTGTGTCTACCTAGATTCATTCTTTTAATGTGTCCATATACTTTGAACCTGCGTGTTCTAATGTGACTAGGAATATTTGAGTCTCCTTTGATTTCCTGATTGCATGAGTCCGTATTGTTCGTTTTGAACACAGAGCTTTGCTTACGATTTTGTATTTTTTTCCTTGTTTTTCATGTTTGTTTTCCTGGCCAAAATTCGTGTTTGTGATCTCTAAATGCACTCTGGTAAAATTACTGAATTGCAGTGTCCCAGTTTTGTGTCCTCGAGGTACATTTCCTGTTGTAGATATTTTGGGTAAGTAGATTTTCAGTTTCCATATTTTGGAATCTGATTTCGTCGCTTTTTTTTCTATTCCACTTTCCTGAATGTTTTCAACCGAGACATTTAAATTGCGGAACTCGCTTCATTTTGATATCTCTCCACGAATTATAGTGCTTGTCTGTTGCAGGTCCTCTACTCTGTGTTATTAAAAGATACCTTGAGACCAACTTTTGCTACAATTTCTATCAAGAATTCAGATTATTTTGAGCTGATGAAATATCGAGATCTCATGTTGCTAAATCATCCGCATATTCTAGGAAATCTGTTGATAACCTACCTCTGTGTATAGTGATTGGTTTGTCACGGTAGACTTCTGATTTTTGTTTGCGTCATTCTCGTATCACCTCCTCGAGTTCGACATTGAAAATCACGGAGGCAGCCCACCTCGTTTTGAATTCGAAAAAATCTGAGAGTTCCCCGATAAATTTAATTTGTGTATATCATTTATAATTATTGTAATGACGAGAGTGTAGTATATCTATTCTTGGCTGTTACATATTTAATTGGGGTCTGGAGTGACATCTCGTGGCAATGATGAGAACTACAAGCTGTTTAGCTACAGAAGAGGCGTATCTGGTGGGAGAAACAGTAAAGCAAACACGTGTCATAACTCCAGAGAGCAGCTAAGCTCGACCAGAAGATTTACATGTTTAGATATTAAGTTTAAGGTCACGTTTTTATGTGAGGATAAATCTCAGAAACTACAAGTGGAAATTGGCTATGGTTAACTTGAAAGGATCGTGTGTATAAATTGTTATCACTATGCCAAACAAATCGTCCGGCTCTACGTAGTTACAAGGGAACATCCCCATCGCACCCCCCTCAGATTTAGTTATAAGTTGGCACAGTGGATAGGCCTTGGAAAACTGAACACAGATCAATCGAGAAAACAGGAAGAAGTTGTGTGGAAATATGAAAAAAATAAGCAAAATATACAAACGGAGTAGTCCATGTGCAAGATAGGCAACATCAATGATAGGATGAGCTCAGGACCGTCGTGGTCCCGTGGTTAGCGTGAGCAGTTGCAGAACGAGAGATCTTTGGTTCAAGTCTTCCCTCGAGTGAATAGTTTAATTTTTTATTTTCAGACAATTATTATCTGTCCGTCCGATGCGAGGTAAGGTACACCTAAACAAACATCGAAACACACGACGTCAGTCGACTACAGCGCACGGAAGAAAGAGTATTCCTGCTAACGAGGCTCCCTGGCTAGCAGCTGCACTCATTTGTTGCAGTTTATGTGACAAACTCTTATGTTTTCATCACTTTTTTGGGAGTGAGTATCACATCCACAAGAAAATCTAAATCGGGCAAGGTAGAAGAATCTTTTTACCCATTCGCCAAGTGTACAAGTTAGGTGGGTCGACAACATATTCCTGTCATGTGACGCACATGCCGTCACCACTGTCGTATAAAATATATCGGACGTGTTTTCCTGTGGAAGAATCGGTTGACCTATGACCTTGCGATCAAATGTTTTCGGTTCCCATTGGAGAGGCACGTCCTTACGTGTACTAATCGCACTGTTTTGCGGTGCGGTCGCAAAACACACACACTAAACTTATTACAGTGAACAGAGACGTCAATGAACGAGCGGATAGATCATAGCTTTGCGAAAATAAAGAAAGTGAACTTTTCACTCGATGGAAGACTTGAACCAAGGACCTCTCGTTCCGCGGCTGCTCACGCTAACCACGGGACCACGGCGCTCCGGAGCCCAGACTGTCCTTGATTTTGCCTATGTTGCACATGGACTCCTCAGTTTGTATATTGTTTTTATTTTTTCGTAGTTCCACACAACTTTTTCCTGTTTTCTCTATTGATTTGTGTTCAGTTTTTCAAGGCCTAACCACTGTGCCAACTTATAACGAGATCTGAGGGGGGTGCGTTGGGGAGGTTCCCTTGTTAGTGCCATCCGCACGAAGCCGGATATGGTCTATAGCGGCAAAGTTGAATTCCAAAAATGTCTTTCCTCCATTGTCATGATTTTCACAGATTTTTTTCTCAGAAGTTTTTCTCAATATTCTTTTGACTTAAGTAAGTCGCTATGAATATCCACCTGCATAGCGGAGGTAAAAGAAACCTGAAATTTCGGTACTGCTCATTAAATCTCTGTTTCTCCTGTATTTACGTGGTTTGTGTAAGCTGTTTAGTAGGTCAGCGTGCTTCAAAGGGTGGATTCAAGAGTATATAGTAACTGAACTGTTACCCCAAAGCAATCATATATGATTACGGAGATGCCCGCAGGAATTTGGTGTGCACTATAGCGACGTCGTACCACCCTTCGAACGCCATAGTTGCAAAAGACACTGAAGATCCACGTCGTACTGGTCGCCCGCAGTCAACAGCGCCGACTAATGATCGCCACATATGAATTGCTTGTCATAGGTACCGTGAGGAGAATGCCACGGACCTGCACGGCACTGTTCTGGACTCAGCTGAGAAGGCTGTGTCGACTCCAGAGTATCAGTAAGCCCCCTAAGCGTCGCGTATGAACAACAGTACAGAACCTGTAGCAGCGTGAAGCGGGCAAAGAAAAGCGTGAAGTGAATCCTAGAGCAATGGCGCCAGGTTATCTTCGCTAACGAGTGTGGGAATTGGCTGACGCATAGCTCTGAAGGCCATCTTACGATGTGTGGTGGAGGGTACTTTGTACACCACTGTCACTTTCCCGTTTCCATTTTCTATTTGCGAGTACCTCACGGGAAGAACGATTGTTGGTGAGACTCTGTGTTAGTTCTAATTTTTCTCATGTAACCTTCATGGTCTTTCCACAATATATACGTAGGAAAAATTAACGGATTTGGTGAATTCTTCTAAGAACGTACGTCCTCGGAACCTTAGCAGTAAACCATTCCCCCGTGATGCTGAAGGTTTCACTTGTGACGTCTGGCACTGAAGCTGGCTGAGCATATCTGTGAGACTTTCATAGTTACTAAACGAGCGTATAACGAAACACGCTGCGAGCTCTTGGATCTTCTCCTTTTTCCTCTATCAGTGCTGTCTGCTACAGATCCCAGGTTGACGGGCCAAGTTTAACTACTTGTCGGGCGAGGGTTCCGTAGCCGACGTCGGAAAGTGTACCAGACTACGTGAGGATTTTTCAAATGAATCTCAGTTCTGTATCTGCCTTACCTGCGATTAGTTCTAAATGGCTCTGTATGCATACTCCTCCGTACTTTGTGGGTGCGACTGCTTGAGTGACTATTCTGGAGTCCTGTGATAATACAGAGATGGCTCTTTCTGCCTATTTATGCGGAGCACACTATGCTGTGTTATAAAATCTTCTAGGTTTACAAGTCTCGTCACTTCGAATAGATCATTCGAGCATTCGATAGCTGTCTCCGCCTTTGTCATCAGAAATCATTAGTTCCCAGGACAGCCACGGTGTTCTGTTCATTTAGGTGCAATATCAGCGTCTGGAATTATTCAGGGAGGAACGAAATGAGGCATGTGTATAAGGTGCTGTGGCTCGCACAGCCACACAAACGCAACGGACGGCTACTGCGGCAAAGTTAAGCGGAGCCTGCAACTGTAAGTGCCGGCGCCTTCCGCCATCTGGCGCTAGAGGCGTTCTCGCCAAACATTGAATCAGCCGCGAACTATGAACGACCACGAGCCTTTTTCCGGCGCGGATGGTCACACTATGACATCACCATCCACCAGTCAGGGATCGCCTACGGCCGCCAATTATCACTCCGGAATCAGTGGAGGAAGACTGGAGCCGCTGTGTTAAATTGCCGGAAGAAAGGGAAGCATGCGTCTTTCGACCCGCCGCGGACTGCCGCCCGGAAGAAACTTCGACGCAGCCGGAACGTCCAGGTGCCACATCTTCGCTACGCCGGCCATCGACCCCGGATTCTGCGCCCGTCTGCTTCCTCGGCATCCGCCGGAAGGCGTCGAGAGAAAACCCGACAAATGAAGGTAAATTCAGTTCAGTTGCTAATATTTCAATTCAGGAAGGTGGCATATTCTTTGGTAGGAGAAGAAGCATTTTGTTTTCGAAGAAAGTTTATCTTTTTGTAAAATTAAGCGGTGCCCTTGCTCCACCTAATAAAAAATTTTGTTCGCGCATGGGTGTTAATCTGTGGATATAACAGAAGGCAAGTTGGATGGGTGATAGTCGAGTGATTAAAATTCAGGAACTACAACTGGCATTCGGGTCTGGTCATGTGACGTCCCTCACTTGCCACTTTGGAGACGCCGTATTCAATTTTCGTATTTTGTTATTTCTCAGGTATTATTTGCATGTTATGAGAGTTTGGCACCACGTATCTATACCACTCCACAGGCGACATAATGTTGGTAACGGAATAGCAAGTTCCCGTTCGACACCGGTAGCAGCAGTACTGAACCTGGTGGACTCAACAGAGCACGACACTAGCGGCTCTGGACTGCTCGCAGCCTCTGCCGCCACTGTGCAGAACGGCCCGCGGCTCTCGCTCATCCCAATCGCGCTTGGAGCCACTTCACTGCAGACCACTCTGGTTCCTTCGTTCGTGCCTTACTACGAGGAGCCTCATCCGAGTTGATGGTGTGACAGCTGGACTCTGCTTTCGGCTGTATTATTCGTAATGAGTCTTCGTATGCTTGACTTGTTTGCCAATCACATCTGGTCCAGTCCAGTCTTCCCATGACGACAGTTGCAGCACCACCCTGTAGCCCACCTCTCCTTGCCGTTGTGTTCTAGGTCGTACACAACAGACAGTACGCTGTTTCAAGGCAATGGCACACTGAAGATGTATCAGAAACGTAGCAATCAAATATCAGTTAATGACACACCGGCAGCAAATATCCTTTAGGAGATCCTCGTGGAAACGATACCAATGGGCCGATTCGCGTGTGGTGAGGATGTTGTTGTGGTCATAGATGTGAGGCAATCACACTGAGAGAAGCAAGTTCGTTTCGCACTCTATGCAAACATTTTTTGTCATCATCGCGTTTGTAACACATTCTGGTTCTTTCTTATTCGTGTAATAGAGACGTGTTCTAGAGTAAGAGGAAAGCGGGACATTATCCCCTAAGGACTCCTGGACAGTTTCGTAGCAGACACCTAGCGCAACATGTGCATTAGTGACCAAAGAGCACCTATTTCGTACTGAGAGTCAGATATAGACCTTCATGTTGCGAGTCAGACACGTGTCAAACATCAACGTTATTTATGTCTGCGATCTTGCTTTCCCGAGTGGTGAAGTTTGTAACATTTCTGGTTATAAATATAGCACTCCAGTTCTAATAAGTTTGTACTGTTTCCATATCGTGTATTACTGCCTGTGATTTTTCCTGTCCGACAATGGCTCTCTTCCTCAGCAATTTTCAAGCAGTTTATTTTATGATTGCAGTTGTAAACACATTTTAAAATGTAACTAATTATCACTAGTCAACAGTCAAAATATTACAGGGATGGTATCAATGGTTTTAATTACATCGACCATGCTGATAATGAAAATGACAATGAAAAACTCGAATTAGCTCTAGTTACCAAGTTAAATGGGATGAAATGTATTTAATTATTATATCTTATTAGCTTTCATTGTCAATCCCTTCTCAATACATTCCAAAATCTTCAGCAGGAAAGTTTCAGGCATGTGTATTTTGTCGCTATTTTTAACCCGAGCTCGTCGCAATAAGGGGATGGGGAGTAGAAATGGATGAGCGAAGCATGTTTCATTTAAGCGTAGTTTCACTCTGTTACAAGTTGTGCTCTGTTAGTGTGCTGGAAGAACGTATTACTGAAGTGTAATTGGTGCTAGTGGTCATTGCAATCTCTGTGATTCAAATGCGTAAATGGTGCTGGCAATTTTTATTACATTTGCTGACAGACTGCTCTGAATTCGCAGAGGAGGATAGTAATGTCGTATATTAGAGAGACGCACAGATGGTACTTTCAGGGACCAGGACAAACCTTGGTCTCCTCAAGCATGCGGAGTATCTTCTGTCTCGAGTCTTCATTCGTGGTCGAATCATAAAGGTTCTTCCACGGGCTTTGCTATATTCACGTTCTGGTGAGAACCATCAAAACATCAAATGATCTTTACTTTTGTATAGCAATTGCATCAACATATGTTATTTCCAGTAATAAGCAGTCTTCCTTGACGTATCCTATCATACCGTCGACCATGCGACGGTGCCTCACGCAGACGGACTGCACGTTCCTGTCCCACATCACTTGATAGCAATGTGAGTGGTAGCCAGGCTAGTTCGGCGCTATCACCTTCAAAACGCAGATCTTCGAAGAATACTGGTTCTGTGTGTAACGAAGAGTGTACAGAGATCCACAAAATAAAGCAGTGTGAACATAATGATCTAGCGAGAAATCTGGAATTGCAGAAACATAAAGTTGAACTGTTGTATTCAAGACTACTACAACGGAATTGTCTTGGTAAGAGGATAAATGTAACTGCTTTCCGTAACCGCAATATGCCATTCCTCCTATTTTTAGAAAGTGAAAAGAACTTGATATTTTGTAGTGATGTACAGGGACTAATGAGAATTGTAGGCATTGATCATAAAAGTTATCATTTAAGTCGGAGGTCTGTGCTACTTGCAAAATGGCAACGTATTACCATCGATTTCATTTTGATATGCACCTTACAATAGAGTAGCGTATGGTAACATGAAGCAGTTATTATTGCGCTTGAATTAAGACAAGTTTAAATGGCAGACTTCCGGGGATTTGAAAGTCATAGGGATGTTATTTGGCCTACAACGCGCTTACACCAAATTCTCTAGCTTCCTGTGCCTCTGGGACAGCCACCAAAACACTTCACAAAAAAAAAAAAAATAAATAAATAAATATCCTAAGCCCGTCAGAAAGTTAAATCAAGATCTCACAATGTTCAGCACGAAGCACTTGTTGAGTTCTCCCTACTCTTCTTATAAAATTGGACCTAATGAAAAACGTTGGCCATGGCCATGGCCATGGACAAAACTGGGGAAGGGTTTCACTATTTGCGCGAGAAATTTCCACGTCTCATTAAGGCGAAAATAAAAGAGGGGTTTTTGTGGGCCTCCAGATACAAGATGTGCAAGGCAGGAGGTGATGAAATATTAGCTAATGATGCCTTTGTTCAAGTGTCGTGTGGCAAATATTCTGCACTTCTGCAGTAGAGTGGGGTGCAACATGTCGTTAAATTTCCTAGACTGTCACTTGGACGTCTTTTCTGATAACTGTGGTGCTGTGATCTAGGAGCACGGAGAACTCTCCCGTCAGAAAATATCGGACATGGAAATGAGATACCAGGGAAAGTGCAGTGGATCACTGATATCCGATTACTGCTGGGCACTAATGAGGCAACCACCAACACCGATCATGAGAGGTCTTAAATAACTTCGGGCATCATAGGCTCCATCTCCCACCAGTCTTCATCACACTCTATCACAACAGTATACTGACATCCATAGCAGGATACGCGGTGGGAGTGTGGACGCACAGGCTCACGATGGTGATGCCTGCCATGGCTGTGAGGAGGGTGCAGCGGAATACGGTGTTACGCTCGGTCGGGGTGTACAGAACAACTCCTGTGGGGACTCTGTTGGTGTTGATGTGGCTGTGTCCCCTAGACATTAAAATCCGAGAATAAGCAGCGTGTTACTGGATAACAAAAGGCAAAACTGACTTGGCGAATTACGGGGTACATCGGAGACTAGTTAGCAGTTAGATGAAGAGGGAAAGAGAAATCGTGGGAAAGAGAGGAAACAGGGTGAAGGGTTTTCCAGGAGCTGCCTGATATTAGAGAGAGACTGCAGATGAGGCATTTCAAGCCAAGTAGAGGACTTGCACTTCGTTACAGAGCTTGGAGCATATCCGACATACACTATGTGATCAAAAGTATCCGGACAGCTAGCTGAAAATGACTGACAAGTTCGTGGCGCCCTCCATCGGTAATGGTGGAATTTCATTTGGTGTCGGCCCACCCTTAGGATGACAGGCCAGACCATTACACTGCCACTGTCATGCAACCACTCCACCAAAGGTCGTGCATTTTGAACAGCTGCTCGATCGTGTTTGAAGATGCGATCGCCATCCCCGAAATGCTTTTCAACAGTGGAAAGCAAGAAAAGTGCTTAAAACATCAGTGTGGGCCTGTGCTGTGATAGTTCCATTCAAAACAAGGGGTGCAAATCCTCTCCATGAAAAAACACGACCACACCGTAACACCACCGCCTCAAATTTTGCTGTTGGCGCTACACACGCTGACCGATGACGTTCACGGGGCATTCGCCATATCGACACCCTGCCATCGGATTGCCGCACTGTGTACCGTGATTCGTCACTCCAAACAACGTTTTTCAATTGTTCAGTCATCCAATATTTACGCTCCTTAAACCAAGCGAGGTGTTGTTTGGCATTTACCGGCCTGATGTGTGGCTTATTAGCATCTGATCGACCATGAAGTACAAGTTTTATCATCTCCCGCCTAACTTTCGTATTACTAGCATTGGATCCTGATGCAGTTTCGAATTCCTGTGTGATGGTCTGGATAGATGTCGGCCTACTACACATTACAACCTTCTTCAACTGTCGGTGGTCTCTGTCAGTCAACAGACGAGGCTGGCCTGGACGCTTTTGTGCTGTACGTGTTACTTCACGTTTCCGCTTCACTATCACATCGGAAATAATGGACCTAGGGATGTTTAGGAGTGTGGAAATCTCGGGTACAGACGTATGACTCAAGTGAGACTTAATCAAAATGGCTCTGAGCACTATGGGACTTAACATCTGAGGTCATCAGTCCCCTAGAACTTAGAACTACTTAAACCTAACTAACCTAAGGACATCACACACATCCATGCCCGAGGCAGGATTCGAACCTGCGACCGTAGCAGTCGCGCGGCTCCGGACTGAGCGCCTAGAACCGCTAGACCACCGCGGCCGGCGACACCTAATCACCTGACCACGTTCGAGATGCGTGAGTTCCGCGGAGGGCCCCATTCTGCCCTCTCTCACGACGTCTAATGTCTACTGAGGTCGATGATACGGAGTACCTCGCAGTAGGTGGTCGCACAATGTACCTAATATGGAAAAGTATGTTTTTGGGTGTGTCCGGGTACTTTTGACACCCGCTTTTGATTGTGTTGCATTTGAAGGCTCTCCCGATCACGTGGTCTATGAGTGCCCAATGTATAATGATGTGTCAACTGATCTAAGACTGCAACTACTTAATGACATCTTTCCGTATTGCTACTTAAAGATATCTTCCAGAAGTCAATACACTGGCAAACGAGGTATCACCAAAGATTCTGAGGAACTTCATATGACGAAATCCGCCGCGCTCCTCTAATATGTAGGCAGGTGAGTAGTCAAACCAGAATTGACAACAGCACTTAGTAATTTTTAGGTTCTAATTAACTTAGAGTAGAACGTTGATAACAACAAGCAAGAATGAGATTTTCAGTCTGCAGCGGAGTGTGCGCTGATATGAACTGCCTGGCAGATTAATACTGTGCGCCGGACCGAGACTCGAACTCGAACTGTGTCCCGAGTTCGAGTCTGGGTCCGGCACACAGTTTTAATCCGCCAGGAAGTTTCATCAACTAGCAACCTTTAACATGTTAGGAAGTGCAGTGATGTAAAGTATATGGGCCAGCACAGTGCCACGGGCACACCCAATGGAATTAGCTCGATGGGCATGTCAGTACTGTAGGTTTACAGATCTGCTGGTACACATGAAACGCTGCAAAGGATATAGGTTGATTAATACACTTGTACAATAAGTTAGTAGCACTGACATTAACATTAGTAGCACTAAAATTAACTTTGTCCATAGCATTAGGCATTAAGGAACTTATGTAGCTAAAATTTTAAATGTAGAAGTCTATGACCCACTAATTAGTTTAGGTACTGGGTTCTGTTGTATGATGATTGTATTTTGACCCTAGAATTAAAAAAAAAGCACCAGCAAAGCGCTTACGCTTTCAGTGACCTTCTTCCGACGTATAACACCAAGGTAAATACACGTATGAGCTTATATAGACTATAACGTAATGCTGTCATAACTTTAAAACGTTTTAACTGTCGGCACACCCGAAAAGGTAAAGATTAGCCGTTTTCGTACTAGTTACGTAAAAAAAATTTTGTTGGCCAGTGTTATTATGAAAAACCTACTGAGTTATGATTCATTTCTGTGATACTGTACTATTAATTTTATATAGTTTCACCATGAAATGGTTTTACTGTAATTCCCTATATGTTGCGGTTCTTGAAATCTATATGCTTCTTGCAAAAGTGCAAACTTCTTTGTCCGTCACTGGGACCACTTTTCTTATGTTGGCACGTGACCTGTGTTACACTGTATCAAAGAGTCTTGCATTTGCACGCTGCGGATGCTTGTAGTGGATCAACAACTGTGTTACATATTTTTTAGTGGAAGAAGTTTCAGCGATCAGCATTTTGAAAAATGAATGATGACTCTGCTCTACTTCTCCTGCAAAATGTACCAAGATTTCTACGTATTCCACATATGGTTCTGATTTTGTGTACGTTATTTCACAGAAACAAGTGAAGAGATATCCAGAAATGAATCATTTTTGTATTTACAAATTGAGGTTTGTTCAGTGTTCGAAATTTTCAATCCCTTCCATTTGCGGAGTGTAGTTCCTGATTATGATTTATTATCCTCATTACAACAGTTTTGAGACTTATACTACCTGTTAAATATCCGAACATTGCCTCCTATTCTTTTAGATGGAATCCCAATAGTTTCCGAGAAACAGCGAAGAACTTGGTTGTAACTTCGGACAAGCATCTCAATCGGACGTAAAACTCTGTTGCCACATGCAGGATGGCTTTCACTCGCCTATATGCCCTTAAGAAGTTATAGAAAACATTTTCACATAACGTGAAACGTAAATTTGTGAAGTCACTCGTCCTAGCAAATCTCCACTAATGCGATGTAAAGCAGAACAGAGCGAGTTGTGCGACCTGTAGATGCTTAGAATAAAGCACGAACGCTTTCGCGCGTTACATCTGCAACATCCGTCTATTCGACCATGTCAGTGCCTCATACGCCCAGTCTGGCTAGGCATATTACGTGATTACTACACGCTCTGCTTGCCTCACCGGTTCCTCAGTTCACGAGCACAACAGTACCTTGAATCAAAAGTTGAATACCTGTCGTCTTACCATTATCGAAACATAAGGTTTCTCTTGTGTGGTACCCTAGCTATGCCAGTCTATGAAACAGAAACGTTCGAAAACTCCTACTCTGTTGCTGTCTTCCACCTGTTTAACAAGCTACCTTGCACTCTGCCCAGAATCAATTACCCTGTCAAAAAATGAAGTAAATGTGCCCATCTTCTCTCGGTTATGTGTCTTGCGCTTTTCATTTATCCATCAGTCACGTCACAGTGTTTTTCCTGTATCTTCACAATATTTTACGACGCTCCCATTTCTATGTCTCTTCTGTCCCTTCTCTCGTGTCCATCGTTGTTATCGGTCATAGTTTATAATTAATGACCTGTAACTTAATTCTAGTATTGTAAACATTCACGAATACAAACCGTGATTTTCTTTCTCTTTCTGAATTTCAGTGAGTAATGAATGATTGATAATGCTGTATGCCACTGAGCTCTTAATTTTATTTTACGGTGATATGGATGAACACATGTTGATGTATCTTTATTATATAGCTGCAGATTATGATCATAAAATTCCGTCATTATCAACAGACCATAGTGTTCCTTCATTGACGGCTCCGTCAGTAAATTGACACTGTATACTTTTGATGTTCGCTTATAACTGGAACACTCACAGAAAATAATTATAAATTGTGTAAGCTCCGAATAACATATATAAAAGAGCTTTAGGAAGTGCTCTGGAAAATCTGAACAGAAAGATGAGATTTCCCAGATTAATATTGAAGAGCAAAATCTGAAAGATACTGCTTGACTTTTTCTTCAGTTCTACTAAAGTTTCCTTCATGCAGGTGTTTTTGGACTGCGCACCTGTTAATAAAAAACATTTCACAATACTCTGCGCTTTACGTAATGGGCCTTTCAGTAAAGCCTGATAAATTCATTTACTTGATTGCTTTGTATTTTCAACAATACTTTAAGCTCTCATTCTTTGATCTTTGTTTTTGTTATGAGACTCAAATGAGTATATGTGACAGTAAGGGCCCGATAGGCGGCGCAGCTTGTCCTGTTTTCGTAGCAGGAACGTAAGTCATTGGGCCACTCAATCTGATTTTCCATGCGAGGTGTAAGTACCAAATGCTGGAACGTTTTATGTTTTTAGTTTCTGACTTGAGAATGTTTGCTCTAAGCTTTGACTTCTGCCTTCTCGCAACGTAACTTTAAGTAAGTATCCTTTCATCTTGTTTAATGTTTCTTTCAAACATATATTTCTATGTATTATTTTGTGTGGCTTTTAAATATTCATTCTGTTGAAGACATGCTTAGAGGTGTCGAAACGTAGGTAAATGTATTAAACAATTATACTGAACCCGTTGGCTGTATTATTTCTCTACTGAAACTCATACACGGTTGCTGAAAGTCAGTTCTATCGAACTGTAAGGTACTGTTTGCATTAAAAGATATTGCGATCACACATGATTAGATAAACGTTCACGTACAGCCGGTATCCAAGACTTCTTACGTAACAGAAGCCAATACGTTGCTCTCGATGACGAGTGTTTATCAGAGACAAGGGTATCCTCAGGAGTGTTCCATGGAAGTGCGACAGGACAGCTCTTATGGTCTGTGGTTGTTCGTAAATCATCTGACGTATTGGATGAGAAGCAAGCTGCGTGTGTTTATCTATGACGCTGTAGTTTACGGGAAACTGTCTTCGTTGAGTGACTATAGGAGGATACAGGATGTCAGACAGAATTTCTATTTGGTATGATGAACGACAACGTGATCCAAGGGTAGGAAGGTCAAGTTAATACAAATGAGTAAGATAAATAACAAATATTGACGGTGTGTTCTTGAAACAGCTATGACGATTAATTATCTGTACACAAATTTGCAAAACGATATGTATTGGAACGGGTATGTAAGATCCGTAGTAAAGAAGGAAAATGGTCGACTTCAGTTTATAAGGAGATTTTTTTGAAAGTGTAGCTAATGTATAAAGCATACTGCGTATAGAACGATAGTGCCACTCATTCTTGACTACGTCTCGAGTGTTTGAGGCCCCAACGCATCGGATTAAAGTAATATAAGCAATCCAGCGTCCTGCTGTAGTATTTGTTACCAGCAGGTTAGCTCAACACTCGACTACAGTGGAGATGCTCTGGAACTCAAATGGGAGTCTCCAGAGGGTAAACATTGCTCTTTTGCGAAACAGTATTGAGAACATATAGATAATTGGTATTTTGTTTCTGCTTGCAGAACAGTTCCATGCCAAAGTACATTTCTCGTAAGGACCACAAAGACAAGACAAATTATGGCCCTTATAAAGGAACACAGACATTCGCTTTTTCCCTCGTTCCATTTGCGAACTGAACAAGAAAGGGAATTATAGCTAGTTTTAGAAGGCACCTTCCTCCATGCATTGTACGGTTGACAGGGGCACGTTAGATCGTTTTCAATAATTGTGTTATCATTATGTTGTTACTGCCTCTGACGACGTGTTTGTGGCAGTAGGGGATGTCGAGAAACGAGAAATCTCTGTTTCTTTATTTTACGTCAGTCTAAAGAGTGTCAGTATTATTTCTCTCTTTTTCATTTCTGAATCCTCCCCGACAGCTTAGTGGTCATCGCGGCGGTCTGCCACACCAAGAGGCCCGAGTTCGAGCCCAGGATGGGTCGGAGATGTTTCCGCTCAGGGACAAGGTGTTGTGTTGTCCTCATTATCATTTCTTTATCATCAGTTGAATGCAACGGGAAACCACCAGCCTCTTATGCGGTGGACCTCTCTGATGAGGCTTCCCCCATGACAAGACCTGCCATAAGGCGGAACAAAGTTTTTTTTCCTCATTTCTGAGTGTGAATTTGAATGAAGAATGAGTTGGACATGTTTCTCTGTGGGTGATGGGACGCATATTTTGCTAACGTAGTCTTCTCAAACCTTTGGAATGGCAGCTGGACAGGGGGGACAGAGGAGCTCGCTATGACGGCACGACTGATGCGGGCTCAAGAACTGCCCTGCTACGTTGACGAAGGTGCGACGAGGCTCTTTAGAGCAATCATTTCCCCTTCCAGGGTCTTGTTAGTGTGTAATATGAGACAGTTTAAACCGACATTCTTCCAGTGTAGTCTGTTTCACGCAGATTAAACTACCTCTTACGAAGACGGGCTTTCTTACAGCGATAGGATGTTAGTTGAGGTTTTAATGGTGGAAATGTGAGTGATTTTGTAATTAAATGTCTTTTCGTAATTTTCGCGGGAGGTCAGAGGGCTCCTGTGCTTTCGTTTACATACAGGAACCGCATTTTAGCGTAAAGTTTATCAATGTAAATTCATTATCATCTTTGAGAATAACATCTGGAAAAGTAATTGCGTTCAAAGCAAGATCGAAATTGCTGATACTCTGTGAGTCAGACGACATAGGCGGTTGTCCCTTGTATTGATTTCATGTCTACGTGCGCCGAGGAAGGTATCATACCGAGTTAATTTTAACCACTAGTGAATGGTTCAGTTATTTAATCTGTCTAATGCTCATATTCCTGTACAATCTTTTGTTGAAATATCTGCTATTTTCTTCACATAAAAGTGCAATGTTTTTGTGTGAATGCTATATCTGTTCTTATCATCATTTGCTGGAGACCAGTTTCATTTACTTTTTTCGTTTTGTTGATGTTGAATGTGACTTTTTCTTGGTCTGTTAATAAATTCCATACGGAAGTTCTTAGCAGTCTCCGATAATTATCTTACGAACGTCCCCACTTAACCAGCATCTCAGTTTTTCTGTATGAACCATTGAAAGCCACTTGTATTACACCATTAAACAGCAAACACTGTTTGGCCCTCACCATGACAAAAATATTGCAACTGGACTATTCCTGTTTACTTTGAAGTAGTAGAGTAGTCGTTGTCCATTGCCAGCCAGATATGTAATCATCTGTTTTGTTAGTGCATTTACGGTATGCCTGTCCTCCCCCCCCCCCCCCTATTTTATCTGGGTTATATTTGAATTTCTACGAGGTTCGTTTAAAATCAGAATCAAACTGTCACGCAATATTTCACATGTTGTAGCACATGAAGCACAGAATTTAATTAATTGAAGTGCTTTCACCTCACCCGCTGATATGAAGCTTTATACGTAGCTTACCCTGCTATGATATAATTCTGATCACTAGGGAGAGTGTCTCATAATCTGTTGTTCCCGTTAGCAGCCAACAGTCTTAGCCACCATGACTGATAAGTTTGTTAAACATGGCAAAATATTATTCACTAGAGTTCTGTGATCTGAAACGTTTGTGAGAGAATTCGATGTGTATCACAATGCTACAAATGTGACGCACATTTGCATGGCTAGGGCAGATTCCTTATTCTCACCCCTCCACACGCCCAGAAGAATATCGAATGGAATTCGTGTGTGGATGTTTGGAGGGGGAACTGTCCTAAGAATGAGATCACTTGATAGGGAATGTGCAACCTACAAGCAGTTTCTTATATGGGTATTGGTCTGAGACAGGACAGGATTGAGTAACGTTTTGGATAATAATGATGCTAAATTATAGACAGTCGAGGTTCTTGAGTCCAAAAAAGTTCTTTGAGCATATAGTGCAACAAAAGCAGCTGCTGTATCAACCAAATAGTATGGCAGAACAAATCAGCACATATATTATCAAGCTGACACTCAATTTTCAGTACATCGTAATGGCAGGCCAATGCAAAGACGACATTGAGGTCTTTAAGAATTTTTGGCAAGTGCTTAAGTGTGATACTGGAGTTAGGCCCCAAAGTGACAGCAGCTAGGATCAGTTTACAGTGAGAATCCACTGTAGAATAGAGGACATAGTTATAGTATTATTGGTCGTGAAATAGCCTGTACACAAGGAGGGTTTGGAAAAGACCAGCAGCCACATCAGATCAGAAATCGGGAAGCATGGTGGTGTTCAAGAATTAAGAAGGAATCGTCAAAAAGCGCTAATGGGGGAAACTGGACCAAGTGAAAGTTTGGGACTGTGAATCAGTTTTGACCAAAGTCCAGGAACAATAACAGCAAATTCATTGCTCCATAGGGAGTAGAAATTCTGTTGGAAGACCTAAACAGTAATCAGCATGTAAACAGGCCATCAACATCACAATGAAAACTAACCTGCTCGGAAAGTGGCATGATAGGGAACATTTAGTGGTATCTGAGTTGTCAAAGAAGATGCGAGAGAAATTCTTTTAGAGCAGGCAGATGGTGGCAGAGTATGAGTTATGACTCCCGTGATATGCATTTTTGATGGATCGTAGGCGTTTAGTCGGGTCTTTGCCATATGATGGCCATTCTCGGGTATCAATGAAAGCGGATTTCACTGATGTTAAGTCGGAGCCTGGCCAATATTTCAATTGCAAGGAACTGAAGTGATAGAACCGATCTCTGCTAGAAGTACAGAAGTGAAAATGCAATCTTAGATGACTTTTACCAGTCGGGGTATAGTACTAGAAAGTAATTTATGATTGTACCATCTATGAACACAGAGATGTTATTAGACGTTGACGTTTTAGATTCCTGCCAGACAATATTGGACCTAGGCGGAGTGGGGGTGGCGTTGAATATAGAGAGAGTAAAAGAGAAAATTCAGTTTGATGATTGTGTTATGAGAGAAAATTTAGAAACGAATTTCCTCAATTTTGTTGCTGGATCTAGATGGCAAACATCATTTGAAAATCTGAAAGATTCGGCAATTGTGTTTAGGACTATGAAACCTTATGTCTGAGCGGCAAAGGAAATAGACGTATTGCCGGTATCGTGAGGAACAATGTTTGTCACGTTGGAGGTGTGCGCAAACGTAAGCAACCGATATTATATCAAGTATTATTGAAGCATAATAGGGTATTTTCTGAGGTTTGAGGTACACTGAAGGATTTCATTTATGAATTTCGAGTAAATTGTCACCAAAAGTTACTTGTTAAGACCTATTCTATGCCCTTGGCAAAGAAGGTAAAGATAGAGTAAGCCAAGATAATCTAAGGAAGGGTACATCTGAGAGAGCAGTTAAGTTTATACAATACTCTTTTACTGACAGAGACGAAAAGTAATGATGTCGTCTGTCTAGTTTTAGACTATAAATTAAAACAATAATTTTACCTGAAACAGAAAAGGCTAAAGGTTTGAACGAGCTGTTATAAAAGTTTTACAAACTGTGATTGCCAGCCACTGCTGACTTGTGAGATAGTTACTGGCAAGTCTTGTTATATCCTATGTGCATACAATATACAGCACTGATCTATTATGGAACATATTGTCAGTTCAAACATCTTCCTTTGAGCTATGTTGTATCTTCCACTGCAATCATTCATGATGTTGACAGTGTCCTTACAGATAAGCTGAGATCGAAGTTAATTCTGTACGTAGAGAATAATCTAATTGCTGAGGAGTCATGGCATGAGCATAATAATATTCCAGATCAGTTATTGTGTTTCTTTGAACGAGCTGGTTAAGTAGTGAATCTGGAGTAGTTAAAATTTGGAAGGATATCATTAAGTTTTTATGACTCCAGATAAGATCAAGGCAGTTAGAGAATAGTCAAATCATGTACTAAAATCAGGTGATAACTTTCGTAGGATTAGTAAATTTTTTAAGTGGTTTTGTGAACCAGTATTTTGTTGACTTGAAGATGATCTACCCTGACATGAAATGGCGAGGTTATCAGTTCGAACCAAATTGCACAATCAACGTTTGATAGTATTAGGAATTCATTAGCTAACACTTAGGTACACCAAGAACTTTGGTAAGCCATTCTGTATAATGACTGAAATTTCATGAACTGGTTTGATGCAGTGTTGTTTCAAGAAACTAAAGGAAGTCAGCCATGTACTGGGAAACTATTTCGTTCACTAGTCAGCTCCTCTCCAGGTGCAAATGGAAATGTTCGGTTACTGAACAGGAAGACTTGGCCTTTATAGAGGCCTGTACACAGTTCACATATTACTTAGTTCAATGAACAATGGAAGTATATATGGAAAATTAGGCATTTCAGTTCGTCACGACTGTCAAACCCACTCGTGGGAGGCTCACTTGCTGGGTGCTCTTTTTACTAGAGTTCCGTTTCGATATTGAATAGACCCCTAGCGAACAGAAAATCATTTTGGATGAATTACCATGGGGACTTAACGGTTTGGAATTTTATAGCGGAAATGACAGACAAGGCTAAAATTTCACATGTTTTATTCGAAAAACGTAACGTTCCAGAATTATGTGACGAAGTCACTTGACCATATTTTTCAGAAAAGATAAAAACCTATACTACAAGATGTTAAAATGAAGTGTTTGAAGGAAAGTGGGCTGTCTTAGAGCAATATTACTTGATCAAGGAAAACATGTCGTTCAAGTGACAGGAGAGAGGGGAGTCTAGTTGGTTATCTGTAATACTTGATGGATTAATAAATTGATTTGGGTATTCGCAATTTGTGATGCACAAATTACCTTAGAAACTAAGAGAGGCTTGCTATTTTAGCACAATGCTAAGGAAAATATGTTGGTTATCCACAAAATCTAAGTTCTCTCAGATAGCAAAGTCAGCAAGCATATCCTAGTCTGCCTCTATATATCTGATGATTCCAGCTGTTGAGAGGTACTTAAGATAGGTAAATAAATTAGTGAAATCAATGCGAAGTGAAGTAGAAATTAGAAGAGTTACACACTGGCAAACAGCGGGCAGAGCAGCAGAGGCAATGACCGTGAAGTCAGCACGTTCAGGAGAAGCCATCGCCATCCCCTAAGAAGCGGACGCTGTCGATTCAGCCGTCGGGGCATCGCCCGACCGGCTCACGTGTTTCTGAATTGTCACATGTGATGACAGGCCCTCGCCTACATTCCAAGAGCCAATGACCGACGTTAAGAAGATTCTTCGAGAAGCTTTTCAACGTGACAGAAGAGGCAATGACCGTGAAGTCGTTCACCTCCAGTGAACTGAAGTTAACAAATACGCAAGACGCAGTGGGCCCGACAGTAGTAGTTTTCAGTTCAGTTTCGGTGCTGAAGACCGTCATGCCGGAAGAGACTACATCGTACACAGAAGCATCAAGTCCGCCACTGTAATGGAATAGCAAGCAGCAGCCTCGCTGCCAAAAGACAGAAGATTTTTACGTACCCGGGTGCCTCGTGAGGATGGGAAGGAGACGGCCTCACATCAGCAGTCACCTGTGAGCTGGGATGAATATCTGACAGCCAAAGACGGGCAAGCTGGAGTCCGTTGTTCGAGTCCGGGACACTGGCCTCCCATCGCTGCACCGCTCCGCTGGCCGACGCACAACACTGACACGCGTCCGCATAGAGAAGAGAAACATAGGGATGCCACATGCAAGGTATCACCATCCGATTCATGACTTCGTTCTCAGTAATCAAACGGGCCACATCACGATGCGCGTCTCCAATCAACTGGGCGAAACAGCGACACGAGGCACACCGCAAGGCGAAATCAGACGCCGCCGCCCACGCAGCAGAAGGCTTCGTAAACGATACAGTTGCCGCTCTCCCAGCCAGAACAATCCAGTACGGAAACTATTGTACAAATCTTCAGTAAAAGTTATCTTATGTAACAATTCTGTTTCATTCTACCTTATACCCAAGCCAAGGAAGAACCCAGCCTGCCCACATATTGTGAAGAGAGAAAAAGTAATTTATTTAGTGTTTCTCATCTTGACATAATGCTTTAGAATCAAATGCCCATTGCAGTGATGCTCATCCTGACAATTGACTAGCATCAACAGAGGTTACCCAATTTCACAGCTACAGATTCATGGCAACTGACTCATTTTGGCCGACTCTTACAATGTACTATGTGTTTGCATACATTTTCGTAACCGTTTAGAAGCCATTCATATAAGTTGCATTTGTGCCCCTGCAAAAAGCCACAAGAAAGACAATGGTCAATGTGTTTCAAAAGTATTTTTTGAGTGAGGTTTGGTCAGTGACTAACGTAATTTCCTATAATGGAAGTAGAAGTTTTGAATACGAATGCTGAGTTCATGACGAAAACTGCGTTTATTCATTGCATCATCCCTTGTCTTTCAGTACTAAGAACGAAACAACTAGTTCGTGGGAATGGTGAATTTTCATAGGCGTTTCGTGAAAGAGACAGTTACCACAAATAACTTGTGTTGTTTAACCCTCCGTTACTCGCGTGAAATTGCGTGACATCGTCACTCGCGTGGATGACTGGTGTCATCCACAAAGCAAGCGGTGTATTTGTACACCTTGAACGGTCTTTATGACTGGTTTTATGATTTTTTATTAAATCTAAATAAAATACATTTAATATTTGTAAACATTATAATATATTCTAACGTTTGAAGCAGTTTGACCATTCGAAGAACAATATCTTCAGCTGAATTACTGACATTACATGGTCCCTCTGGTTGCTTACCAATGTGCGGTTCCAAATTCAAAGTGTAAGCTGTTTGTACATCAACGAAAGCAAACACTTTTAACCCATACTTTGCTGGTTTGCTAGGAATATATTGCGTGGACGTGCAGTTTCCCCTAAATGCCAAAAGCTGCTCGTCAACAGTCAGATATTCACTAGGTGAAATATATTTTTGGCAGTTGTTCGTGAATAGTTCAAGTACCTCTCTGATGGCTATGATAGCAACCAACTTGTCAATCTCTCTGCGAACACCTCTATCACGGATTTTATCAAACCTCCGACATGTCAACAGAAACCTGAATCGGTTTTCACTTGTGCATAAGTAACATGATTCAAGTCAGTTTCCCTTTGAGTTATCCCACAATTTCAATATACTCTTCCTAGAACATCTCAAAGGTCCACATAGATATAACAAACCAATGAAAGCTCTGATCTCTATCGCATCTGTTTGTTTAGTGTTCTTTTCTCTAGAGAAGTTACCACGAACTTAGTTGATGTACATATTTGTTCATGTTGCGATAATGCTTATTATGTTTTCATCCAAGAACAAATTCAGAATTTCTATTTCTGCCTTTTTTATACGAGCTTGTTTTTTGGTCCAGGGAAATGCGTAATAAAATTACAAGATCTGCTTCTAACTCTGGTAGGTTATTCATTTTTCCTCCGTGTAGTTATTCAATCTTTACCTAAAAATAGGCATCCTCTTGAGTTACATCTTCCTGTGATTCATATTCATCATTGTCTGACACTTCTTGTTCTGTTCCTGAATCATGACGGCTTTCATGAACACAATGCTCAGTCTCTGAGTCATCGCTATCACTGTGAGCATCTTCATCACCCAGCTCATTGAACCATTCAAGCCATACATCAGGATCTCTACTAAACTCTGTCCGAGGTTTATTGCCTATGACATTTCTTCCACAATTTAAAAAATAAAGATAATACTAGATAACACGGAAGGTAACTGCAATCAGTTTCAACACGTCTAAATTTACGCACATGAAAGATAGATTGAATCTAGGAAAGCAATAAAGTAATACAGACTTACTTTGTTTCGGATTGTGGCAGCAGAACTCGCGCGGTTGACAGGTGTCCTCCAGACTATAGTAATGTTTCATAAACAATGTATCTTTCGCAGCTGAAAGATAACAATGATTGGAGCTAACAGCCGGAGAATTAACAGAAAGGTACTGAAAATGGCGCGAACTCAATCTAGCCCAGTCAGAAAAAATTGAGCGGGAAAGTCATGTGGATGACGAATGTCAACCGCGCGAGCAACGGAGGGTTAATTAGTAAGAATGTGACGTGGAACTGGAGTGAAGTAGAAAAATGCGAGGTTGAAGTGTTAAAGGGAACTAGGTTAAGAATCATATTTTATGTTGTGCGTCTCCCAGGGAAAAGAAAACGTTGTAGCAGAAGCATTGTCATGAGCAAATAATGGAGTGATACATGAGAATGATAATGTGTTAAAAGAAACTACTTTTGATATGTAGGACATGAAGAGGGGAACATTCACATATTTTGTGGGAACCACGATTGCTGATAATGGCAAGGAGCAGGACAAGGATCCCATCTTAAACGAAGTTAATGTGAAATGGAAAGATACGATGCAGACAATTTTAACTACTTAAGAATAACTTATTGTTCATACAGATGAATTATGATGAAAGCAGGTGATTGTTCTATATGCCAGAAGAATTGATTAATAAATGAAAGTGGTACACACATCTAGGTCACGTGTATTTGGGGCCACGGAAATGCTAAAGTAGACTGTGTGAATCAGTTCACGTCAGCAACATGGATAGACTTATAAGGAGGATGCTGAGCACTTTTGGGTCTGGTCATAGAGTCAAGCCTGGAACAGTCACGCACTGATACCCCTGTTTACAGCTGTACGCAGTGGACAACGAAACATCATTGCCACAGTTATTTTAGCACTAATTCTGAGAACACATCGAAGCTACCAGTATGTACTCGTAAACGTAGAACTCAGTTCTAAGTTCGTGACCTTCACACCATGCTGGAACCCAATCGGTAGATCAATAACGAATGCTTTCACTACAGGCTTCTTCACTGTGGTCAGTAGAATAAAAAGAGTACTATCGGACAACAATATACAATTTCATTTCAGGAGTTGGAGGAATTTCATGAGTCAGAATAGGATAAAAACGATATGTATATCACTTTACCATCCAGTCTCAAATCCTGCAGTATGGATCATTAAAAGGATAATGAAGATATTCCAGTTGTGCTGCCACCATCAACACAGATCGTGGGTTGAACACTAAGTAAACTTCCACGAGATAATAAATCATTGCCACATGGGGCTTTAGGGGTGCTGCTAAGAGTAGCACCCACTGGCAGATGTTAAGAGACCCTATGGAAGATCCACCTACTGCTGGAAATGATGTACGAATAGACCGAAAGATGCAGGGAAAATTAGAAAGGGTCAGTATAAAACATTAAGTTCGCTGTTGGAGAAATAGTGTTACTGAACTCGAGGAGAAGATCGAACCAAAGCATACATTTCCTTTACATATTTTGTGAACCATACCATGTCTAAAGAATACTATATGACAATATTCTAGCACTGGAGACCTTTCAACGAGGAGACAGCATGTTTCTCACAGCAAGAAGGTTAAGGAGTGAGAAATTCTTTAAGAGATGCTAAGACAGTACATCCAATCTCATGTCCATCAGAAAAAAACGTGTATTTGTGAACAGAGGATAGATCCATGTAATTGGTTAGCGTAAGATCGTATTTTGTATTATTGTGTGTGGGCTAGTTCTAAACATCGTCAGATGAGGTCAAGGAGACTGCATATCATGTGCCACAACAAGAAGCACTAGACAAAACATAGGATAAATTTAAATGATAAGGATGATATGTATATCATTGATAATGAATTTTAGTGAGCCAGTTGTGAGGTAGCCCTATTCCAATAGGGATCTGCGTGACTGAGCCATTTGTGAGGTACCACTGTACCATTGGCATCAGGCTGATGAGTAGGAAGAGGCGCTACTTTTAAATGAAGATACGTAAATCTGGCGAGTGTAGGATTTGTAAATATTTTTCGTGTTTTACTCTCCTGTTAACAGCCGGCCGCGGTGGCCGTGTGATTCTAGGCGTTGCAGTCCGAAACCGCGGGACTGCTACGGTCGCAGGTTCGAATCCTGCCTCGGGCATGGATGTGTGTGATGTCCTTAGGTTAGTTAGGTTTAAGTAGTTCTAAGTTCTAGGGGACTGATGACCTAAGATGTTAAGTCCCATAGTGCTCAGAGCCATTTGAACCATCTCCTGTTAGGATTGTACATCTGAACTATTGGAGGAAACCCATGCTGATATAAGCAAAAAAGAGATTGTACATCTGAACTATTGGAGGAAACCCTTGCTGATATAAGCAAAAAAGAGATTTTCGTGCAGACGATTAAAATGTTTAATCTCCAGGATGTGTAAGTAGTGGTAGGACCACACAAAGTTAAGAAATTAAGAATGGTATGATGGGATAAGATAGTTTGTAGGTTAAAAGGAATATGATGTGCAGAACTTTTAATGGTAAAGGTGAGCGCTCCTTTGTGTACGCTTATGCAGAAAAATCAGATGGTATAGTAGGTGAGAGAGTTGTTGTAAAAGGTAAATAAAATCGTAGGAAGAATAGTGACACTAAGCAGCAACCGAAAGGTTAATCATCAGACAAGAAGTGAAGGTGAAGGAGAAGATTGACAACATTAGTAGAATGGCCACATAAGATATATTGGCCTAATAATTGGCTGCAAACAGAAGAATTGTTCTATGATAATGTATAAAGACTCAGAATTAAACAAGAATTTGGCCCACATTGTTTGTGGTTTATTTGTCGATAGAAAAAGCAAATGGAAATGATATCTGATAGAAGAAATTAAGTATTGAAAGTAACTAGAAACTGAAGTGAATTGGTATATAAATGATGCGTTACAGTTTTCATGAATTAATTGTAAGAAAGAGGAATGGCCTTTGATGAAGGAATGTAATGTTGTTCTTCAATATTTGTTTGTAATGTCTTTTTGTAACGCTGTTCAAGTTCGCTTCAGTTACGCATCAAGCAGGAGAGACAGTTGGATCAAGATAACAGATAACTGAATTAAATAAAGACATCTGCTATAAAATGCACTTTAAGTTTCTACGTATTTTAAACATTAGATGGCTGCAAACTTCAAATAATCACGTCACTCCTTATCACTAAAGAAACTGGTGAAAGATCATTTAAAAGCCTAAGATAAAGTATAGTCAAAGCACACAAATTTGTTGCTATGTTTGCATGTCCCGTTTGACAAAGGTGTATGTGTACGTTGTAGATTCCTGACTGTCGGCAGAAATACATCAAAGCTGTAATCTGGCAGATACAACATATAAAGCTGTGCTCATTGTTTTTCACACCAAGGTAGAGTTATTCTTCACGATGCAGTGGAGCTATCGGCAGGGTTATGTTTTAGAAGGAAGGAAGGGACCAAAATACTTGCAGTTTTGTAATAGATTTGTATTTCCGGCTAACAGTGCTCTCACATGTAGTTCCCATTGGTAGCTCCTCTGCCGTGTGGTGCAGCAGAGAGTGATTTAAAAAATAATGTTGCACTCAGAAAAATCTGGATTTACTGTTATAGTTTTAGGGTCAAGAGATTTTAGACTTTAATTATTTCACCGCCCTGCCAGAGTTGACGCAATCCTCTTATAGTGAGAACGCAAGCAGCATTTACGTCACGTATGCGGTAATGTTCACATTCATCATTCAGTCGGTGTGTCAGGCTATCGCGTGCAAGCGATTTATTAACCTTCACCTGTACGCCGTATGACGTTAGCCCACTTCCAGGTTGTCCAAAGCGGGCTTTTTTCATTGTAGCTCCTATGTGAATTAATTACAGTCTCTTCACCATGTACTTCTACTGGATATTAGTTCGACCCAGTCTTATAGATGTATGCTAAAACTAGGCCAGTGAAATAATGATTTTAGCAGTATTGGACACCGGAAGATCCTGAAGAAGATCCCAGCAGAGCGGTCAAAATGTCGATTATTTTAGAGGAAATATGACGCGGTCTAATAACCCAGAAGCTTTTAACTTTAGTGACAATGGCCACGATAACCTACAGACTTACTTAATCACTTTAGGAGTTTTTCCTTCCTGATGCACCTGTTAGATCTACGTTCCAACAAATATTCAATGTCACCTCCTCTACGGTTCATTAGCTCCGATCAGGATGCGGAGTGGTTACACGAAAATAACATCTCTGTAATGGACTGGCCTGCACAGAGTCCAGACCTGAATCTTGGGATGGATTGGAACGCCGACTTCGTGCCAGGCCTCTTCGTCCGACATCGGTACCTCTCTTCACTGCGGCAGTCCGTGAAGAATGGGCTGCAATTCTCCTAGAAACCTTCCAGCACCTGATTGAATGTATGCCTCCGAGACTGGAAGCTGTCATAAAGGCTAAGGGTGGGCCAACACCATGAATTCCAGCATTACCGATGGAGGACGCGACGAACTTTTAAGTCATTTTCAGCCAGGTGTCCGGATACTTTTGATCACATACTGTAGCTTCCACTGATAGGAGTCCCTTTAGAGTTTTCTTTCGTAGAATCTTTATATTTAGTAAAAACTCTTTCTAACTGTGTATAATCTCTCAATTTTGAACATATTACTCCATGGACGAGCATAAAACGTTAATAGCATAATATTGCGACCACTGCCTTTACCAACTAGACAAAATAAGAATCGGTATTCACATATTTCCATATAGTCTGAAGTTATTCCAACATTCTGTAGTCCGGCGCACCATAGTAGACAAAAATAAGTGTTACTAATTATTTTCATGGTGTCAGTGTTGTGCACAATAAAAGTTTAATGTTTTTGAGAAGAGCTCCTGCTTTAAATCATGCAATAATAGCGCGCCCTCAGGAACAGCCACGTGTGCGACTTCATCAGCAGGTCATACAGTATCCCGAAATTTGTCGAGGGACACTGTCTACTGTGCAGATAACTACCATAGGTTTTGATTCTGATGTAACAGACGGAAATCATATGTGTTGAAACAGGTTATGAAATATGAGTAAAAGTTTCTATTGTTACTTCGTATTTCCCAAAATATGAATAGTTAACTGTTAGTGAGCCAAAGGTTCGCATGGATTTTAATGTAAAAAACCTCTGACGAAATAGCTTTATGGATTCCCGAATAAGGACAACTAGTCACCTTCGAAATAACTTGCAGTTCACCACCTCTAATGAACTCGTCGTTGACGTGACGTTCTTTCTTGCTAACGTTTTCCATACCCATTCGCCATTTTATACCCAAGAAAACTTACCGCCTGTTACTACGAAGCGAATATTATGGATTTTCGCCTTGTGATTGGAAGAACGGTCAATTAAGTACGAAAGAGTTCTGTCTATGGCGGGCACAGTTCCTTTCTTTCGTGACATGATTTAATGTTTACTTATATGAAATCTACGGAGGAATGCAGTAATTTCCAGAAACGGAAGTTTATAATTAATTAGGACTGATGTGTCACATGGTAAATGAGGTTCGTTGTGTGATCCTACACTGTTAATTAATAGCTCTGTTGCAGAAACAATGGCGAAGAAGTGAAGGATATATAAAAGACAACCTATGGTGTATTTGCTTAAGGAAAGACGCAGTTTTCACGTTAATTACAAGATGAAACTGGTGTAATGCAGAAGTTACCTAGCAAAGACAGAGGCTCTGCCATGTGAGTGAGATTTGTCAGTGTCTCACCAGAAGCAGTCAACTTTCCAGAGCAATGAAGCGGAGAAACTACAGTAGTTCACGAAATACCGCGTGTAAAGAAACGAGTGGAAGCGACGAATCCACGTAACGATATTAGACAGATCGTTGTGATTATTTTGTTTTCAGATTACAGTGTAGTGACTGATTCCATAATTAATGACAGAGAATTACTTGTTCCAGTAAAGCATGTTATCTGCCGTAACCTTGGATTTTCTGGAAACAGTGGTTGTCGCTTTTTCACTCGGAGAATTAAGAAGAACTTAAAGAAGTCATTTATGACCAACAACGTTTGAGGAAACTAATGAAATAGACATCAGCTAGAGCCCACTTGACGGTGGTACCACATCTACGCCTGTTAAGCGAGATTATGGTCAGTATTACATACGTGTGGTAAAAGAAATCGCCGTAGTTCTTTCGCAGCCCGCTAGAGGGAACTGCTGTCCTTCATGCAATGTCCGTTAAACATTAGTTTAGTTTGAATTCTTCACTGACATTTGCACTTGTTTACCGACAACATAAATGCACAGAAGATGTTACAAATTTATAAAAATGTTTGATGACGACTACCAAACGCTGGTTAATGGACAAAAATGAAGATAAGATACTGCAGAACAATGATCCGAAACACCGCAGCAGGCTTTTCGGAGGCTGGAAAAAGGAGAGAGATGTGCAGCTAGTGGATTGGCCCTCACAGTCGCCTGACGGTGATCCTATTGAGGATGTATCTTACTACATAAAAAAGAAACTGCAGGAAAAAGATGCTCACTTTGAAACAACTCTCAAACCCAATTCCACGCATTTGGAGGTCTTTCCACGTCAATACGAGGAGAAGTTCGTTTCAAGCATACC
The DNA here is from genome assembly GCF_023864345.2 of Schistocerca serialis cubense. NCBI lineage: Eukaryota > Metazoa > Arthropoda > Insecta > Orthoptera > Acrididae > Schistocerca > Schistocerca serialis. The sequence goes on along the minus strand of NC_064639.1, from coordinate 751,799,332 downwards.
TCGCTGATGCCTAGCAATTATCGATGCTGCGGATGACAGGACGTATTTTTAATTGTAACTGCATTTTTGTTTTGTTCCTGTACATTGCAAGTATATTTCTTTAAGTCTGCTGACATAAAATTTTTTTACTGATCGGCCCGACCACGACCTTACTTAACAGACTGTAGACAGCAGTCACGTAAAATTCTTCGTTCAGCTAATGTATCTAGAAATTAGTCATATTACGTTTACATTTCTGTTACTTAGAGTTATTTAGAGCAATTAGTAGACAAATTTAGGACGAATTCTTGGCTCACAGGTTTGGTTAAGAAGCCATAGATTTATTTGCATAAAATTCAGTTTTCGTAATTTGAAGATTTGCACTTGTAAGTACCTATCCTATGTTATTTGAATGGAATTCTTTGGGCGTGGATGCGGCCAGAGCTAAAGGTAGCCTGACTTCTCTCTTAACGACACCCGTGTTTTCCTCATGATGTGCTTCTGTGTGTCGTGCCGAGTGGGTCTTTGTGTTTAATGAAAAACATTTCGACGGTCGACTTAGCCCCCTTCTTCATGTGCCGCGAATTTTGCTGTCTGTGTACCGGCTGCCTGGGCTCCAACCGGACTGCGAACTGTTGTTGGAAAAAACAATTCGGCAAAACACCGGGAAGCACACCATCAATCAGTCGACAGATTGTTTGTGTTTTCCATTTTGTTTCATAATTTATTTACAATTTTCATGTTACATGGTTTATGCTCGCTGTATCCCGCACAAATTTGAAACGTTACATTTATTAACAAAGTAACACGTTTCACAGTTCACACCTGTGAACTAAATGCGTGTGTACTTTTCTTTGGTTCGTATTCAAATGTTCGTCTATCACACGGTACGATCTATCTTCTTTGCCACTCAATACAGGAACGCTCGATTCTCCCTACGTGAACGCCCAGGCCAAAAAAAGGACCGATTACATACTTACAGAGGTTAGATCTTTACGTACCAAATTTCCTACCATTGTCCTAATACTTTCAATTTAATTGTTTGCGACATCGCCGTATATACCCGAACTATTGTTGTTAATTTTGGTCGCCTTCCTTCCTATTCATGACGAATCCTTCTTCCGTTACATGTTTTTCTGCTGCTGTTGATATTACTTTGTACTCCTGAGACGAGAAATCCGTATCTTCTTTCCGTTTAACATCACTGACACCCCACTGCATTCAGATTGATCTTTCGTACTTCCTTTTACAGATGTTTTAGCTTCGCTACCACATTAAGACTTGTGACATTCCATGCTCTGACTCTTAAAACGTTACCCTTTCGCTGGTTACTCAACCCTTTTGTCATGATGACATCCCCATTTGCGGTTTCCTACCGGACATTGTAATGGTGGACTAATTCGCATTCTTTGGAAAATGGAGGGACCGTTTTGCTACCTTTTTCAGCCAGGCCTTGTGAATTCACATTATGTGCGTCAAAAAATACCAAGCGTTAGTACACTACTGTTTACAATGGATGAATGTCGTCGACAAAGGATCAAATAGTGCCATTTCGGAAGTTGGTGGCACCTTTACAGCAGATAAAAAACTACCAGTAGTGTTGATGTCGTCTTCAGTGGGAAGACTGGTTGATGCAGCTCTCCATGCTAATCTATCCTGCGGCAAGCCTCTTCATCTCCGAATAACTATGGGAACTTGCAGCAATCTGAATCAGCTTACTAAATTCATCTCTTGGTCACCCCTTACGATTTTTACACCATACTTTCCTCTAACATTAAATTCGTGAACCCTTTATGTTTCAGAATGTGTTGTATCAACCGGTAGCTTCATTTATTCAGGTTGTCATTAGTTACGAGGTCTACTCCTCTAATATTCAGCATTCTTCTGTAGCGCCACAATGCAGAAGCTTCTATTCTCTTCTTGTCTAAAGTCTTTATCGTCTCTGTTTCTTTCGCTTTCATGCATGGCCATACCCAATACAAATACTTTCAGAAATGAGTTCCTGACATTTAAATCTATATTTGATGTTAACAAGTGTCTGCACTTTTCTATACTTTTTCTACCATTGGCAATAGTCCTGATGACGACATTCTCCAGAGTAGTCCCCACCCGGAAATCCTAATAAGGAACTATTTTACCTCCGGAATGTTTAACCCAAGAGGATACCATCGTCATTTTGTAAGTAGGCTGTTTAGGTTTTTTTATTGGTAACGCCACCTCTGTATGAAAATCACTGGCTGTGCTGTGTGCAGTCTGTGGCTGCTTTGCATTGTTGTAATACTCGCCATTGTAGTGTTAGGCAGCTGGATGTGAACAGCGCATAGCGTTGCGCAGTTGGAGGTGAGCCGCCAGCAGTGGTGGATGTGGGGAGAGAGATGGCGGAGTTTTGTAATTTGTGATGAACTGCTATATATATTATGACTTTTGATGATATCAGGGTAAATACATTGTTTGTTCTCTATTAATATCTTTCATTTGCTAACTATCCCCATCAGTACTTAGTGCCTTCCATAGTTTGAATCTTTTATTTAGCTGGCAGTAATGGCGCTCGCTGTATTGCAGTAGCTTGAGCAGCGAAGATTTTTGTGAGGTAAGTGATTTGTGAAAGGTATAGTTTAATGTTAGTCAGGGCCATTCTTTTGTAGGGAATTTTGAAAGTCAGATTGCGTTGCGCTAACAAAATATTGTGTGTGTACATTCTTGCTTGTTAGTTGCACGATTATGGAACGACTATAAGGCTTACATATTTAGAACATTTACCAGTACTGCTAATGAGATTTTAATGCAACATTTTGGTTGACTTGAAAATATATTCTGGATTTAAAGTACTTTCTGTGAGATACCAGATGACACAGTGTTAGTTTATGTGACAGTTACACGATTTTATCACGACGCTACTAATGAGTGACAATTTACAATGTTGCTTTTGTAGTGTTTCTGTTTTATATCTGCACAGTTTTTCTGAATTATTCTGGAAAGTAAAACAGGTTTTAGTAGTAACTTTTGTGGTATAGCTACAATGAGACTGCCTTTTCCGTAGCACAACAATACGTTACAGCACAGTACTTTCCGCATCATGGCAATAAGCGTAATAACTACGATATCTATACACAAAGCATTTCACTTTTGTTTATCATGAGGTAAGTACATTGACTTCTGCAGAACTTAGCTTTCGGAGGACGATAACTACGACACTTCCACAGAGATTATGTTGCAACAAGACGCACATTTAGCGCTACAGGACACGTATTTGAGTGATTAATTTTGTACTTAAAACATTTATTTTTAGAGATTTTTGAATTACAAAGAAAGTTTTCCGTGATACATTTCATTCCATTGCTGTAATCTGTAACACCTGAGGGTATAATTACATTAATCCTCAGGGGGGTACACGCTTACTTTGTGTACCATGTGTGTGGCAACCACAAAGAACCCTAGCTAATATGGTATTTGCTTCTACAACTTTACACATCGGTACCATATTTCTCAAACACACAAATTACACAGCTATCTGATCATTTAACTGAGAGATAAACATTTTTTTACTACATCAGTGACACATGTTTACGCAATACACAGTTGGGTAACTTCACACTTATGAAACTGTATTTTGTCTGTACTTTGTAAACTGTTCATATTTTTTCGGAATCATTGTGATACTATGAGAGCTTTGAATGATGTATTTGGTAAGGGAGCATGATTTTAAAGTACGTTTGAGGTAGATGACACGTTTGAAATGAGCAGAGAATTTTTTTTAGGGTTTGAAATTATTGCAGAAAGCTACGACGTTTTTCAGATTTGACTGAGGTGTTATGATGTTATTATTACGACGATGTGTGCTATGCTGTTGAGATATGTTTATGATCAATAAGATGATGCTACCGTATATGAGGAATAAGAAGTATGTTGGAAACCAAGAATCGTACTTTAAGAGTTATGAAATGTGCGTAAATGCGTGACTGTATCACAATGCTGACGAATATTTTATTTGGACACTTATATTTATAGGATTTTCTTTCTACAGATTTGCAACGCTAATTCTTGACCTGTGAAATATTTTTATGTGAGACTGTCACTGTAGCGGAAACTGCTGTCGTAAATATTTCCGTAAGAAAGTTAAGTGACCACCTGCACGTGCGTCGTCGGCACGCCGCTGTGTCAGACACCTGGAGAACAAGCCATTAGGGTGTGCCTTTCCGGAAGCACAAGTAGAAAAAAAAAAAAGGGGGGGGAGGCCATTATCCTCCATATTGACATTTCCTTGTTGAAAGCATACTGTGGAGCTCGTAATTTATGATATTTACTGAAATGCCTAATGAAATGACGAGAAATATTTTTACATCTGCACACCTGATTACGACAAGCGTTTTTCTACGAGAGTTGAGAGAATTTCTACTAACTTATGAAATGTCACATGACTATTGAATGATATTTTTATGCTTTGGTTTGCGTAATTGCTTATTTCATTTGATACCTGTTTTTCAGCTGTGTTACAGCATTAGTTTTATAAAATAAACTTAGATGCATTTGCTAATGTGAACACTTTCTATCAACAGATCTATTAAATGATAATTTTGTAATTCCACATTCTTTAAAAAAAAAAAAGGAGCACTTGGAAAGGAAAGAACAATAAGAAGGGACTAGTAACAGTAACTGGACACATAATTTTCTTTTCAAGTACATGGTAATATTTCTTTTACAATAAGTTGTTGTGGTGCACCACTTTAATTACATAGACATTAAGGTGTGATTATACATTTCCCTTATCTGCATTGTTATCATTAGTGTACTATTTCTTCTGCTTGAGCTATGTCATGTTTAGATATAAGCTGCTGTTTGCCAGGCATAGTGCTACTGAACTTTAATTTGTGTTACTCTGCTAAGCCAGATTTATTTTTTTGTTTGCTGCGCATTGCCTCATATTAGTTGTAATGTTGAATTGCTTAATAATTTAGATTTACTGTAGCTTGCTTTGCAATTTTCCATTTTTTTTCATTGCTGTTTATATTAATTGTTTTATGTGCTGCTGCGTTGCCTCATCCCTTAGTTTAGCATCTGAGCTCAGTAGATTTAAGTTAGCTTAAGAGGGGGTAGACTATATAAGAAACTGACTATGGAGAATAGGTAAAGAATGCATTGCGAAGTTATATGAAAAAGAGTTGGGCCCAAATGAGTATTGTACAATCAGAAATAATTATTTTGAAAGAAATATGAACAGAATACAGAAAGCAGGCTTAGATAGGACTTTTTGGGAATAATGATGAACAAAGAGAGATCTCCATGCAAAATACTGCAGTAAACAAACCCTGTCCTTTCCCTTTTGTGTTATCCCACTATATGTTTGTGTACACTTGTGTATTTGTTTTCTTCCTGTCTCTGTGTACTGTTTCATAGAACTTTTTTCTCTTCTAATACTAAGTTACATTCACTATGATGAGGAATACTGTTATCCTCAAATACAATTGGCATTAATAATGTGTTATTTACTTTGTAAAGATGTTTAGACATTATTTACTCTGTTTTGTTTTAATGCTCATGTGTGAAGTTGATGTTTCGGAAGTTATTCTGATCTTTTATGCATGTACTCATGTCATAATTCCTGTAACACTGACGTATATGTCTATCTCTATTCTTTTGTAACGCCTGTTTTACTACAAATGTTATCTGTATTGTTATGTTCTTTAATGATGTATTTTGTACCTTTGTAATTGTATTCTCATGTTATAAAATTGTAATTGACACTAGTTCATCTTATTATTAACTTGTAAGTTACATTTCACTGCACACGTTTCTGTTGGTCATAGTATATGGACAATATCTGAGAAGTAGGGACTGTTAGTGTTTGCATGTGTATTAATAATTCAGCAAGGGACTGGATAACAGCATTGCTGTTTCTAAGGACAATTCCAAAAACTTTGTGAGTGCACAAGTGGTGGTTATGGACTTACTATATTCTCCGCAAGAATCTTCGATGGTGATTGTGCACCTGCACAGTCGCAACGGATGGCTGCTAGCCATCTCTACAAGGACTACAGTGGGTCTGCATTTTTGGTGGCCCACCAATACCGTAATCTCTACCAGGACTACAGTGGGTCTGCTCTGTGATGACCTACCTACCAATACTCTTCAAAATGTCGAATGACTCTGCTGTGGGTTTGCTCTGTTGTGACCCATTACTTGTCTGCATGTCGAGAGTCAGCACTGTCTTTCCGTTGGATGAACAACACTACTTCTTCAAGACTGCATGGAAATCCACTACTTCTGTGTGCAATTTCTTTTACTAATGAGACTTTGCGAAAAAAACTGTAATTACTATTATGATGAATGATCAGGACTGTCTTTATGGACTGTGACAAAATTTTAGCTTTTGACCAACATTGTATCAATAAGTGTGTGCATTTGATTTCTTTGTTATTGTAATTATGAAAATTTTTTTTCAAATCTGTATTGGCCACTGCCCAATCCAATTTGTAAAAATTTTTTGTGGGGAGCATGGGGGCTATGTAAGTAGGCTCTTTAGGTTTTTTTATTGGTAGCGCCACCTCTGTATGAAAATCACTGGCTGTGCTGTGTGCAGTCTGTGGCTGCTTTGCATTGTTGTAATACTTGCCATTGTAGTGTTAGGCAGCTGGATGTGAACAGCGCGTAGCGTTGCGCAGTTGGAGGTGAGCCGCCAGCAGTGGTGGATGTGGGGAGAGAGATGGCGGAGTTTTGTAATTTGTGATGAACTGCTATATATATTATGACTTTTGATGATATCAAGGTAAATACATTGTTTGTTCTCTATTAATATCTTTCATTTGCTAACTATCCCTATCAGTAGTTAGTGCCTTCCATAGTTTGAATCTTTTATTTAGCTGGCAGTAGTGGCGCTCGCTGTATTGCAGTAGCTTGTGCAGCGAAGATTTTTGTGAGGTAAGTGATTTGTGAAAGGTATAGTTTAATGTTAGTCAGGGCCATTCTTTTGTAGGGAATTTTGAAAGTCAGATTGCGTTGCGCTAACAAAATATTGTGTGTCAGTTTAAGCACAGTGTTGTATAAATTCTTCAAAGGGGACGTTTCAATTTAACCATGCAATAGAGCTGCATGACCTCTGGGAAAATTGCAGCTGTAGTTTCCGCTTTTCTTTCAGCCGTTCCCAGTACATGGGCAACAAGGCAATTTTTGTTGATCTTTCAAGATCAGAGCTGTCAGTCATCCAGACTGTCGCCCCTGCAACTACTGAAGAGGCTGCTACCCCTCCTCAGGAACCACATGTGTGTCTGGTCTCTTAACAGATAACCCTCCTTTGCTGTCCCATCCACGGGATGGCTATCCGCTCAGCTGACGCACGCAAGCCACCCCGACGAACAGCAAGACCCTGGTTCATGGAGGGATTACTTATTGTATTCTGGAATATTTGTCTCAATTAAATTCATCCCTTGTCGATATTTTGATTTTTATATCTCGGGTCGTTAATGAAAATGTAGGTGTGTCGTCACAACTGAAGACTCCTTACACATATTTGCATTCTAAATTGCATTCTCCTCTACGACATAAATTATGTTACCGACGTTCCTTTCATCAGCACAATCTGACAATATCGAGTTAGACAATAATGTCCATTCTGGTGGTGATCGTTCCTCGGGCTGACCTGCTCGTCATCTCTCCCTGTGTTGGGGCGCACATGCGGTATTTCCAGCGGGATTCGAGCTAAAACAAACGCTGCAGGAATTACAGCAAGTGTACCGGCCGTACAGATCACTAAAAACTGCAAGACGTTGACAGTGAAACGGCCGCATACGTACGCTAGCGGAAGCATTGGACATTGATTTGCTGTACATCAATTCAGTTCTCACACTGTCTTTACTACAAGCTCGTCATTGTCGATGTTAAAGACGGCATAATAAACCATAATTCCACCCTATAACGACAAGCCAACAAAGGGAAAGTTATTTGTCTTATATTAGGAAGTGATGGAATATTTCCATACATTTGTTGAGCGTTGCCGAATTCTAATTAACTCATTCGTGTAACTGTTATCTGTATTGAAAACGTATAGTCCGAAAGCCAATACAGTGCAAGTGATTCTCGTTCTCTTGCAGACTGTCCTATCCGTACACCTACTCAATTCGTATTTGTTACCGAGGAGGCATTTGTCATATGTGATAGTTCCTTAGCATTGTTTTCTGACAAAATTGCACGCCTCGAAAAAGAAGTATGCGCCGACTAAATAATCACCTGTCAAAAGGGTGAAACATTTTGCAGTGCTGATTCAGTGAGGTTCTGAAGGTACCGACAAGAGATGTGGAACCATCCCGACTCCAATGCCGTGGCCAGCTGCACTAGCTTTTTCGGTTGGGTATACGTTGAGCATCAGCCCGATCGATGATTTTCTACTGATTTTAGACTGGGTTTAAATCCTGGGAGTCTAACGTCCAGGGGAGTACGGTGAACTCATGCTGGTGCTCTTCAAACCACACAAATACATTAAAAGCTGTGTGACGCGTTGCATTGTCCTGCTTCTAGATGACATCGCCACAAGAAATAAACAAACGTAACGTAGTGGTGTACTTGGTCCCGAAAGGCTAGATACATACTTTTATTGATCCACTGTGCCTTCCAGAATGACAAGGTCATCCAGGGAAAGACACGAAAGCATTTCGCGGACCATGACGCTTTTTGCTTCAGACGATTCAATCCGTACACGCTTAACGCAATTCGTCTGGAAAGGCCATCTGTCACCATTCAGTGGACATCCAGTTGCGATATTGGCTTGAAAACACCAGCCTTCGTCTCCGATGAACAGCACTCAGCATGTATGCATGGACCAGACGCTTGCTGCGAAGGCCCACAAGCACCAACGTTTGCCGAATGGTCGTTGAGGAGACACCGTTGATAGCCCCTTTGTTCATCTGGGCACCCAGATAGCCAACAGTTGAACATTTACCAGTATTTTCGCCCTCACTCATCTCCGCTGCCGTCATTCGCCCGTGTCAGTTGTGGCCCGCGGTGAACCGCAGCTGCCGTGGTGCTGATTTTGGATAGCGCCATTTTACCATGTACGATACACCTTAACGACGATGGCCTGCGAACGGTTTGCAATCATAGCCATATCGGAAATGCTTCCACCCTTTGTCCGACAGCCAATGAGCACAGCCGCTTGGATGTCAGATAAATCGTTCCGTCTCCGCATTATGTCAACGACTGAAAGCGTTATATACCCTCCACTGACAGTGCTGTCACCTGCTGTCCGTAAGTGGTTATAGCACATTGACGCTGTTCATAGGCGAGGGTCACATTAATGTGATTGGACCTTGTAGTTCCGTCTTCTGATACTCTCTATCAATGAGTTCTGTGGTAATTCCTTCCACCACTCTGTGCTCATGCCCCTGTTTCTACTGACCGCAGTATTTAGTAAATACACCGACACTTCTCCAGAATTAACAGCACATAGTCCACATAACTCACGTTCCCCATCATGACTGAAACGATCTGGTCAGGTCAGCGCTGGCGTATCGCCACTGAGGCAGCTGGGAACCCTGCAGCGAACTGGGCCAGGTCGCGCTTTGCTGCGTGGAAACTTGGCTACACGGCCGGCCAGTACAACAGCGGCATGTATTTTTCAGTGGCGGCGTTGTGCTATCTTTGGATCCTCTGATTTCCTGGTGTCCCGGTAGGAGGCGCGAGAACTGATTCGCTCGTTTTATCGCTGTTTGCCAGTGAGGAAAGGGAGGGAACCGTGTCGCGGTCGGAGTTGGTGTTGGTACGAGAAGGCAGCAGGTTCGGACTGAGGGGCCGGTCTGCTGAGACGGCGGCAGTTGGAGCCACTTCATGTGTTCGGAGCCGTATGCACGATAGCATACCAGGTTTTCGAGAGAAAGTGCACCGGAAATTTGGCTTCTGGGGTGTTCTCGCGGTGTGCAGTGTGGATGGTGGCGACCGGAGAAGTGCTCTGAATTATGGCATATAGAGTACTAAAGTAGTTATGGTGCGTTTTGTGTTTATTCCCTCGCCTGTGGAGTTTGAAGATAAAGTTTTTTGCAATTACTGTAATCTATTTGAGGCTGCAACTCTTACTTTGTTGATTTACTTAGTGATTTCTACTTACGTATGTATATGCACTTGGTCTGTTAGTATCTCCAAGTCATTCTCGGGTTACAAGAATGTTGAAATAGCTGAGCCACTGACTGAGGTGGTAGATTTGTCTCTGAACTGTTCTGCTTCATCTGTTCATGCGCACTGGTGTTTCCATTTGTTGTTTCTTAGCTTTAAGTCGTTCCTTACCTGTTGTAAGTCTGAGCAATGTTGAATCAGATTTGATGTTTTAAGCTAATATTCTTCTAAATTTGTGTAAGATGGGTTTAAATCTTGAGGATCTGCAACCTCAATTATATCTGCAAATACTGAACCAGAAGTCCTCGCCAGACGAGCAAGCTCGTATCTATTATTCTGTAGTTTCAAAAGTGTATTCTATGTCTGTTGATAACTCTGCTGTTGGTTATCGAAAGTTTCTTCACCTTTCATATTAGAAGATTTAGTATTGTAATTGAAATTTCTGCTTACAATTACACGGATTAAGCCTTATTCACTTACCTTACAGCTTGTTTGTATTGTATCGTATGCTAACCAAAGACCTAGAAACGACGGAGATGCTCCGTCCCCGCCGCAGCCGCAGTGATCCACAACCACACGACGACTACCGCAGTCCACTTCACCCCTCCGCCGCCCCACACCGAACCCAGCGTTATTGTGCGGTTCGGGCAACAGTGGACCCCCCAGGGAACGTCTCACACCACGTGAGTGTAACCCCTATGTTTGCGTGTTAAGGTTATGGTGGTGTACGCGTACGTGGAGAACGTTTCCGCAGAAATAGCTGACATAATGCAGCTGAAGCGGAATAATGGGAACCAGCCCCCATTCGCCGAGGCAGATGGAAAACCGCCTGAAAACCATCCACAGACTGACCGGCTCCCCGGACCTCGACCCAAGTCCGCGTTAGACTGCTCGGTTAACCGAGTGGGCCTAACTTAGACTTTAGTAATAGCTTATCAAAATGGCTCTGAGCACTATGGGACTTAACATCTGTGGTCATCAGTCCCCTAGAACCCAGAACTACTTAAAACTAACGAACCTAAGGACATCACAAACATCCATGCCCGAGGCAGGATTCGAACCGGCGACCGTAGCGGACACGAAGTTCCAGACTGAAGCGCCTAGAACCGCACGGCCACACCGGCCGGCCAATAGCTTATCCAACATTACGCTACTTTAAGGGCTTCATTAAGTCTTGAAAGACATGAACACCTTATTGCAGGAGCTCTTGACTTTAGTGTCGTAATGTGTATGCTATTTATTGACAGCTATGGCTTCTGAGCCGTGACACTGTAATTGGCGCGGAGCTTGCCTACGTGTATGTACTTCGTATTTCGGCATGTGTTGGTGCCCAGATGGCGTCTACGCCAGCCGTTCGGTCTCGCTAGAGTTTGGATACCAGCCGTAGCTATTAAACAAGACTTCCGGATATTCTGTTTGAGGAGTGGTTTTATGTAAGTGCTTTTCCGAGCTTGCTCTGTCTTGTGATCTAACGTAAAGAACCTAAGAATCTAATTTCTGAACTTGAGTTCACGAACGTTTACTGTACTATAAATTTGAACGTTTAAATTAGAAATGTAATTCACTTCTCTGACTGTCAGCTTGGCCGAACTTGTCGCACACTTCTTTAATCTCCTTGGAAGATTACCAGACTTAAAGTGTAAAATTGTCCTTTTCCTCGGAGGATTGATTCTTGTTCTTCGTTGTTGTGAATGTTAATGTGGGAATTAAAATTGAAAGGAAGGTCAGCGTTGGCCGTAATATTGATGTTTTATTGATAGCAGAATCGATTTTCGATCACATAGTGATCATCTTCAGTGCTGTGGTGAACAAATTAAACTCAGACACAACATCAATATCACGGCTAACGCTGACCTCCCTTTTAATTTAACACATACGGTCGTTGTGCACACAGCACTCCGTGGAGTCGCCAAACAGTTAATGTAGGAATCTTCACTTAACTCCACTGTTATATCTGTTTAGGTTTTATTTAAGGACCTCACGTCAGTTTAAAATTTTGGATTACTTTAACCTGTTGTCTACTGAGTTTTAAGAGTGACCCCTGAAGCTTTTGAGTAGCTTCGTCCTATTTATTGTGATAAACAGTAGTTGCTTAATTATTGTTATTTCATTTTAAATTTACTTGTGTGGCAAGTCTGGCTTTAGCTGTCGCAGCGGTCCACGCTCCTCAAGTTTGCTCCGTGAACGTTCAGTGCGTACACCTTTGTTTTCGTGTTTCGTGCTCGTTTATTGACGATTTGCACGTGGATTAAGCGTTATCAGTTGAGCATTTGGTCTTCGTTCGTGTCATCTTTCTACGTAGTGCCGTTGGGATTTCGACGTTCTCCGAGATTTCTTCGCTGCAGAACACCATGGCAAACTCCGTGAGAAAGAACACCGTGATTTTCACCTTCGACAAGTACACCCGTCGAGTACAGCCCTCTGCACATGAAATACACGACTAGATTACCGAGGTAATTGGCCTTCATTCTGAATCTGTTCATACCATGCAGCTAGACTCTGATGAAAACTGCATTTTCGTAAAGTTTAACGATTCCGTGAGTGTAGACCGCTTTCTGGCAAACTTTGGTTATGAAACGGAATTTATACACCGTGATGGTACTAAACGTACTGTCAAACTCCGGAATTCCGAGTCTGTAACTAGGAATGTTAGGGTTTTGAATATTCCCGTAGAAGTAAACAACTCGAAAATTAAAGATGTCCTTTCAAAGTATGGGGTTGTCAGGCAAATAGTCAACGAAAGGTGGGCTTCGCATTTCAAGCTGCAGTGCTTTAACGACATTCGCTCTGTGGAGATGGAAGTGAAGGCAAACATTCCCTCCCACATCTTTGTTGACGGGCACAAGGCGCATGTTATGTACTCAGGGCAAACCCCTACATGTCATGTATGTAACGAGTCTGGTCACCTACGTCAGGACTGCCCTCGCCGTGTTTTTGTGCTAACAAATAGCCTTACGCAACGCCGGAAATTAACACTCAACGATTTGTTGCCAGCCAGTAATACAACAGAGCCGGCGGCTGTCGTGGATCCTGTTACTACCTCTGAAAATGTTGCACTTAATGTTAATGACTTTCCGTCTTCAAAACCTGCATTAACTGCTGAAATTCCGTCCCGTGACAGCGAGATTCCCATTAAAAAGCGTCCTCTAGAGGACACTGAAAAAAATGTTGATGAGGACTCTTCCTGTGAAACACCCGTTGCCAGGAGGCCGAAGCCCAGTCCTGAAGATCTGTTGGAAGCGGAAAAAGGAGATGGAATGCAGGTCGATGTGGCTCCCACTTCCGCACAAGGACTTATACCGCCACGAACAGATAGTGACGCAGCTGGCAGTGACCTTTCACGGAAATGTGACCCTGAGGCTGAGGTCACGGCTGAAATAACCGCATCAAGTGCACAACCCATACAGTGCGAACAGTACGAGGAAGTACAAGGTAAACAACCTGCTGACTCCGAAGCGCAACGCCGCGCCGAAGGAGGAAATAAACAAGCATCACCGCCTCGCCAGCAAGACAACACAACAGACACCACGCCGGAACAAAACATTGACGACTCGCAAGCCACCGCCGTTGCACCATTCAGCCACCGGCGGCGGCTGCCACCGACACCGGGTCTTGCTGTCACGCGTCATCAAGCGAAAGCCACACCAAAGAAGAAAGACATCAAGAAAAAGAATATTAAATATGAAGTCATCAGGGTCAACACTGACGAAGAGAAAGAGAATGGCCACAGTGACTTACAGCAATGCTTTGTCAGGATTTCAGGATACTTTTCTTCTCAAGATCTTTTTTTAAAAGCAGTGCAAATTTTTCTAGAAAGTTAGTACATGTAATGGGCACACACCTTGTAAAGATCGTGCCTTGTAGGGAAGCACGTTGCTGCTATAATCATACCGATCCCCATCCCAAATAGTTTCTTCTGGTATGTCTGTGATGCAGGCTTATAGCATTACTACTATTAACAGCCGGCCGAAGTGGCCGTGCGGTTAAAGGCGCTGCAGTCTGGAACCGCAAGACCGCTACGGTCGCAGGTTCGAATCCTGCCTCGGGCATGGATGTTTGTGATGTCCTTAGGTTAGTTAGGTTTAACTAGTTCTAAGTTCTAGGGGACTAATGACCTCAGCAGTTGAGTCCCATAGTGCTCAGAGCCATTTGAACCATTTGAACTACTATTAACATTAATAAAATACAGTCACCCTTGAAATTGGCAGCACTAAAAGAATTCTTGTACCAGTCCGGGACAAATTTAGCGTTGCTACAAGAAGTTGCGATAACGGAATTTCGGATCCCAGGATTTTTTGAAATTGTTAATGTTTCTACGGAAGCCAATACCGGTACAGCCATTCTTATAAGGGAAGGCATTCCGGTGACTGAAATCGATCGACTAGAATCAGGAAGAGCCATAGGCATAAATATTTTCGATGTGACAGTGCTTAACCTTTACGCCCCATCAGGAAATTCCCACAAATTGGATCGTGCGAAGTTTTTTCAAGATGAACTGATTTATTTATTGAGGAAAAATCCGTGTTCTCTTATACTAGGTGGAGATTTTAACTGTGTGTTAAACTAGAAAGATCAACAACCCAACTTCAACCACTCGCCACAGTTAAAAAAGTTTGTAAGTGATCTACACCTTAAGGATGTGTGGGAACTTCAGCACCCGACGTCATTCGGGTTCACGTACATAACCAGCCACTCCCGCAGCAGACTACGTGTCACCAAATTTGCAAATTTATTTATTAAACGTTGAAACTATTCCCGTGTATTTTAGCGATCACAGTACACTTTTAACTTGCTTTAATTTAAGTGTACAGTCAACCCGTCGATTCAGAGGCCAATGGAATTTAAATACCTCTGTTTTAACTGACGAAGAACTGGAACAGGAAATAAGTGTAGCGTGGACTATGTGCCTCCACACAGTAGACAAGCACCCAACAGTCATTGACTGGTGGACTAGGAGGGCTAAACCAAGGCTGCGGAAAGTTGTCATGCAGTATAGTGCAGCGAGGCACAGGGAGTTGAGGAATACAATGGAGTTTTATTATAAAGTTTTAAGAGACTTATATCAACAGGCCCATGATGACGTAATTCGTCTGAATGATATCAAAAAAATAAAAGCCAAGTTATTAAGCATTAAACGGCAACAGATGGAGGGACTCAAAATTAAATCGAAAGCCACATCACTCGTAGCAGATGAAACAGCTTCTCTGTATCACTTGGTTCGGCATGCTAAAAACAGACGCCTAACTTTAATTGATGAAGTCCAGACGCATACTGGTACGAGGCTCACATGCCAGAAACAAATACTGGACGAAGTCCACAGGTACTATGAAACCTTATATGCCCCTACCACAGTGGAAGATGCAGCTCTCGAGGACTTTCTCACTATCTTAGGTCCACAATTGTCGGGAACAGACAACGCTGACATCCTGGCACCTATTACTAAAGATGAAGTGCATGAGGCAGTGCGTAACTCACCTCTCAAAAAATCTCCGAGACTTGATGGCCTCCCTGTGGAGTTTTATACTCGCTACTGGTCTATAATTGGGGACAAGATCACTTCCAAGGCAAATAAGGTCCTGAACGGAAAACCGGTCCCCGCAGAGTTTAAGGAAAGTAAAATAGTTCTGATTCCTAAGAGTAAAGGCAAAACCAACTTAAACAATTTTCGGCCTCTTTCGCTACTAAATTCTGATTACAAAATAATTTCGCGTATTATCAACAAAAGACTCTCTGCCTATTCCAACAAAATATTGAGTCATCATCAATCTTGTTCTCCGACCAGAACGATATTCGAAAGTCTATCTGCATACAGAGACGTCATTGCAATTACCTCAGTGACAAGTATAAAATGTGCGTTAATCCTTATAGATTTCAACAAAGCTTTTGACCGCTTTAGTCATAGATACCTCTGTGCGACGCTGTCAAGAATGGCTTTCCAACCCCAGATTGTGAACGTGCTAAGGAATATTGCAACAGGTATAAATGCGAAAATAGCAATCAATGGCCAAACATCTAAACCCATACAGATAAGGCGAGGGGTTCCACAGGGCAGTCCCTTATCTATGTTTTTATTTTCCGTATCTTTAGAGCCCTTCCTCCGCACTGTCCACGCAAGATTAACAGGCATAACATTGAGTGGTGAGAAAACTGTCATACGAGCTTATGCTGATGACGTGGGCGTTGTAATAATGAATGGGGAGGAGACAGTTGTATTAAAGAATAAGGAGGAGACAGTTGCACTGGAAAGAGAAATCCAAAGGTATAGTCTAGCGTCGGGGGCGACAGCAAATGAAAACAAAAGTCAAATATTGAATCTAAGGGGCCTAGATCACCTTCGACTGGCATGGCCAAAACAAGACAACAAACATAAAACTTTGGGAATAACCTTAATGGCATGTCCGATGCGGATGGCTGCTTTTGACTGGACGGAAACTAGGAGGAAAGTTCGTGGTGCTGTAATGGAGAACATCCATCGAACTATGGACCTGGTGCTAAAAGTCAGATTCATCAACTCCGGCGTTTTGTCTAAAGCGTATATCACTGCGCAGGTATTTCCAATCCCTAAACTAGTAGCGAAAGGGATCATGTCCACTATTACCAATTATTTATGGCGAGGAGACATATTCAGGGTTGGTGCGACTACCGTTATACTGGATGTCAGAAACGGGGGCCTCGGTTTGGTGGATATTCGCAATAAAGCGTCTGCTCTGTTCCTCAAACGGAGTTTCCATGTACTAAGAGAACTTCCACAATGTTTAACCGCAAAGCTCTTTGAGGCTGTGACACCCCACAGCCTGCAAGCACCGATTGATGTGCGAAGGATTAATGCCCGTCTGCAGTATGTGAGGAACATTTTCCTCGAAGCAAGTTATCTTAGTGACGAAATCAGAAGCAACACACGTATCACAGCGCGCGACATCATACTTGAAAGGAAGTTAAATGAAGGTAGAAACAAAATTGAAACGAAATTCCCAAATTGTGACTGAAAAGCTGTATGGCGGAACATCAACTATGCCGGGCTATCTACAGACGCTATTTCCGCATGGTACAAAACAGTTAATAATGCCATCAGCACCAACGAGAGACTATATGGGATCGGTTTAAACCAGACACACCTTTGTGGAAAATGCAATCTGGTGGATACATTCAGCCACAGATTCACCTGTGGTGGCAATGTGCATAACTGGAATTGGATCAGGCAACAAATCGCCTTTCTCACCAGATTCTCTACGGAATATATAATGCCATCGCTCCTCCTGAGACCAGACATGACATACTTTCCGAAATTAAAACCCAACGCCAGTAGCTGGTTACTGGTAAAATATGTTTGTTATGTCATCCACACACTTGGATCGGACAACGAGATAGAATTCCGCGTTTACATGAAGTGTGAATATGCAAAAATCAGCACGTATCGAAACCACAAGAAGCACTACGGCAACATGCTGAAGATCAATTTTGAAAGAATGGGTGTTGATTAAATATGTGGAACCACTACAACACCTTGAACGAGAATGAACAGAAGAAAATTAAAAGTCACTTGGTTTCTTACTATTATTTACTATTACCTTGTTTCCGGAACATTTTTTTTTTCAAAACATTTTGTTCAAAATTACTCGTGTTCGACTTTCAAAGTATTTGTGTGATTCGAGAAGAATAGTTAAGCTTTTTTTTATCAGTGTTTCAGTTTCTACTCAGAGAAGAGGTTTCTTTGTCTTTCTTATATCGGAGAATGGGAATATTAAGATTTCTGCACACTTTGTGCTATGACCCAACAGGGAACAGAAAAAGGGGTGGGAGGGGTTTGGGCCTCGACGCACTGGCAGTGCCGTGAACAGACCCCACTGCTAGTGCGGCGTGTACCACGCCCTGACCGTCCTAAAAATACAGAATAAATAAATAAATAATAAAAAAATAATAAAAAGTAAAAGTGGTTAATAAAAATTGGATTGCTGAAAAAAAAGGATGCATAAAAAAAAGTGGATAGGGAAAAAAAGCGGTGTAAGGCGGGAAAAAAGGGGGTAGCGTCTTTCATTCATAATCAAAACGTCTTCGGTCCCGGGTTCGATCCCCGCCACTGCCTAAATTTTGATAAATATTCAGCATTGGCGGCCGAAGACTTCCGGCATAAGAAATCAGCCTCATTCTGCCAACGGCCTTGTCAAAGAGGGCGGAGGGGCGGATGGAGGTTCAGGGCACTCTCTTGTCCTAGGGGTGGGAAATTGCCCCTAAAGGCGGAAGAATCAGCAATGATCAACGACATGCGGATGCAGAAGGTTATGGAAACCACTGCATCAAAGACACGTAATGTGTATCCACAGGACATGTGGCCAGTAATTGAAGAAGTCTCACGATGATCTCCCCATTGGCAAAAGATTCCGGAATAGTCCCCCATTCGGATCTCCGGGAGGGGACTGCCAAGGGGGAGGTTACCATGAGAAAAAGACTGAATAATCTACGAAAGGATAGCGTTCTACGAGTCGGGGCGTGGAATGTCAGTAGATTGAACGTGGTAGGGAAACTAGAAAATCTGAGAAGGGAAATGCTAAGGCTCAATCTAGATATAATAGGGGTCAGTGAAGTGAAGTGGAGGGAAGACAAGGATTTCTGGTCAGAGGAGTATCGGGTAATATCAACAGCAGCAGAAAATGGTATAACAGGTGTAGGATTCGTTATGAATAGGAAGGTAGGGCAGAGGGTGTGTTACTGTTAACATTTCAGTGACCGGGTTGTTCTAATCAGAATCGACAGCAGACCAACACCGACAACGGTAGTTCAGGTGTACATGCCGACGTCGCAAGCTGAAGATGAACAGATAGAGAAAGTGTATGAGGATATTGAAAGGGTAATGCAGTATGTAAAGGGGGACGAAAATCTAATACTCATGGGCGACTGGAATGCAATTGTAGGGGAAGGAGTAGAAGAAAAGGTTAGAGGAGAATATGGGCTTGGGACAGGGAATGAAAGAAGAGAAAGACTAATTGAGTTCTGTAACAAGTTTCAGCTAGTAATAGCGAATACCCTGTTCAAGAATCACAAGAGGAGGAGGTATACTTGGAAAAGGCCGGGAGATACGGAAAGATTTCAATTAGATTACATCATGGTCAGACAGAGATTCCGAAATCAGATACTGGATTGTAAGGCGTACCCAGGAGCAGATATAGACTCAGAGCACAATATAGTAGTGATGAAGAGTAGGCTGAAGATCAAGACATTAGTCAGGAAGAATCAATACGCAAAGAAGTTGGATACGGAAGTACTAAGAAATGACGAGATACGTTTGAAGTTGTCTAATGCTATAGATACAGCAATAAGGAATAGCGCAGTAAGCAGTACAGTTGAAGAGGAATGGACATCTCTAAAAAGGACCATCACAGAAGTTGGGAAGGAAAACATAGGTACAAAGAAGGTAGCTGCGAGGAGCCATGGGTAACAGAAGAAATACTTCAGTTGATTGATGAAAGGAGGAAGTACAAACATGTTCCGGGAAAATCTGGAATACAGAAATACAAGTCGCCGAGGAATGAAATAAATAGGAAATGCAGGGAAGCTAAGACGAAATGGCTGCAGGAAAAATGTGAAGACATCGAAAAAGATATGATTGTCGGAAGGACAGACTCAGCATACAGGAAAGTCAAAACAACCTTTGGTGACATTAAAAGCAACGGTGGTAACATTAAGAGTGCAACGGGAATTCCACTGTTAAATGCAGAGGAGAGAGCAGTTAGGTGGAAAGAATACATTGAAAGCCTCTATGAGGGTGAAGATTTGTCTGATGTGATAGAAGAAGAAACAGGAGTCGATTTAGAAGAGATAGGGGATCCAGTATTAGAATCGGAATTTAAAAGAGCTTTGGAGGACTTACGGTCAAATAAGGCAGAAGGGATAGATAACACTCCATCAGAATTTCTAAAATCATTGGGGGAAGTTGCAACAAAACGACTGTTCACGTTGGTGTGTAGAATATATGAGTCTGGCGATATACCATCTGACTTTTGGAAAAGCATCATCCACACAATTCCGAAGACGGCAAGAGCTGACAAGTGCGAGAATTATCGCACAATCAGCTTAACAGCTCATGCATCGAAGCTGCTTACAAGAATAATACACAGAAGAATGGAAAAGTAAATTGACAATGCGCTAGGTGACGATCAGTCTGGCTTTAGGAAAAGTAAAGGGACGAGACAGGCAATTCTGCCGTTACGGCTAATAATGGAAGCAAGGCTAAAGAAAAATCAAGACACTTTCATAGGATTTGTCGACCTGGAAAAAACGTTCTACAATATAAAATGGCGCAAGCTGTTCGAGATTCTGAAAAAAGTAGGGGTACGCCAAAGGGAGAGACGGGTCATATACAATATGAACAACAACCAAGAGGGAATAATAAGAGTGGACGATCAAGAACGAAGTGCTCGTATTAAGAAGGGTGTAAGACAAGGCTGTAGCCTTTCGCCCCTACTCTTCAATCTGTACATCGATGAAGCAATGATGGAAATAAAAGAAAGGTTCAGGAGAGGAATTAAAATACAAGGTGAACGGATATCAATGATACGATGCGCTGATGACATTGCTATCCTGAGCGAAATTGAAGAAGAATTAAATGATCTGCTGAACGGAATGACAGGTCTAATGAGTACACAGTATGGTTTGAGAGTAAATCAGAGAAAGACGAAGGTAATGAGAAGTAGTAGAAATGAGAACAGCGAGAAACTTAACATCAGGATTGATGGTCATGAAGTCAATGAAGTTAAGGAATACTGCTACCTAGGCAGTAAAGTAACCAATGACGGACGGAGCAAGGAGGACATCAAAAGCAAACTCGCTATAGCAAAAGAGGCATTTGTGGCCAAGAGAATTCTACTAATATCAAATACCGGCCTTAATTTGAGGAAGAAATTTCTGAGGATGTACGTCTGGAGTACAGCATTGTATGGTAGTGAAACATGGACGATGGGAAAACCGCAACAGAAGAGAATCGAAGCATTTGAGATGTGGTGCTACAGACGAATGTTGAAAATTAGGTGGACTGATAAGGTAAGGAATGAGGAGGTTCTACGCAGAATCGGAGAGGAAAGGAATATGTGGAAAACACTGATAAGGAGAAGGGACAGGATGATAGGACATCTGCTAAGACATGAGGGAATGACTTCCATGGTAGTAGAGGGAGCTGTGGAGGGCAAAAACTGTAGAGGAAGACAGAGATTGGAATACGTCAAGCAAATAATTAAGGACGTAGGTTGCAAGTGCTACTCTGAGATGAAGAGGTTAGCAGAGGAATGGAATTTGTGGCGGCCGCATCAAACCAGTCAGTAGACTGTTGTTGTGGTCTTCAGTCGTGAGACTGGTTTGATGCAGCTCTCCATGCTACTCTATCCTGTGCAAGCTTCATCATCTCCCAGTACCTACTGCAACCTACATCCTTCTGAATCTGCTCAGTGTATTCATCTCTTGGTCTCCCTTTGCGATTTTTACCCTCCACACTGCCGTCCAATACTAAATTGGTGATCCCTTGATGCCTCAGAACATGTCCTACCAACCGATCCCTTCTTCTCTTCTTCTGGTCAAGTTGTGCCACAAACTTCTCTTCTCCCCAATCCTATTCAATGCTTCCTCATTAGTTATGTGATCTACCCATCTAATCTTCAGCATTCTTCTGTAGCACCACATTTCGAAAGCTTCTATTCTCTTCTTGTCCAAACTATTTACCGTCCATGTTTCACTTCCATACATGGCTACACTCCATACACATACTTTCAGAAACGACATCCTAACACTTAAATCTATACTCGATGTTAACAAATTTCTCTTCATCAGAAACGCTTTCCTTGCCATTGCCAGTCTACATTTTATATCCTCTCTACTTCGACCATCATAAATTATTTTGCTCCCCAAATAGCAAAACTTCTTTACTACTTTAAGTGTCTCATTTCCTAATCTAATACCCTCAACATCACCCGACTTAATTCGACTACATTCCATTATCCTCGTTTTGCTTTTGTTGATGTTCATCTTATGTCCTCCCTTCAAGACACCATCCATTCCGTTCAACTACTCTTCCAAGTCCTTTGCTGTCTCTGACAGAATTACAATGTCATCAGCGAACCTCAAGGTTTTTATTTCTTCTCCATGAATTTTAATACATACTCCGAATTTTTCTTTTGTTTCCTTTACTGCTTGCTCAATATACAGATTGAATAATATCGGGGAGAGGCTACAACCCTGTCTTACTCCCTTCCCAACCACTGCTTCCCTTTCATGTCCCTCGACTCTTATAACTGCCATCTGGTTTCTGTACAAATTGTATTAGCCTTTCGCTCCCTCTATTTTACCCCTGCCACCTTTGGAATTTGAAAGAGAGTATTCCAGTCAACATTGTCAAAATCTTTCTCTAAGTCTACAAATGCTAGAAACGTAGGTTTGCCTTTCCTTAATCTAGCTTCTAAGATAAGTCGTAAGGTCAGTATTGCCTCACGTGTTCCAGTATTTCTACGGAATCCAAACTGATCTTCCCCGAGGTCGGCTTCTACAAGTTTTTCCATTCGTCTGTAAAGAATTCGTGTTAGTATTTTGCAGAGTGTGGCTTATTAAACTGATTGTTCGGTAATTTTCACATCTGTCAACACCTGCTTTCTTTGGGATTGTAATTATTATATTCTTCTTGAAGTCTGAGGGTATTTCGCCTGTTTCATACATCCTGCTCACCAGATGGTAGAGTTTTGTCAGGACTGGCTCTCCTAAGGCCGTCAGTAGTTCCAATGGAATGTTGTCTACTCCGGGGGCCTTGTTTCGACCTAGGTCTTTCAGTGCTCTGTCAAACTCTTCACGCAGTATCGTATCTCCCATTTCATCTTCATCTACATCCTCTTCCATTTCCATAATATTGTCCTCAAGTACATTGCCCTTGTATAGACCCTCTATATACTCCTTCCACCTTTCTGCTTTCCCTTCTTTGCTTAGAACTGGGTTTCCATCTGAGCTCTTGATATTCATACAAGTGGTTCTCTTATCTCCAAAGGTCTCTTTAATTTTCCTGTAGGCAGTATCTATCTTACCCCTAGTGAGATAACTCTCCACATCCTTACATTTGTCCTCTAGCCATCCCTGCTTAGCCATTTTGCACTTCCTGTCGATCTCATTTTTGAGACGTTTGTATTCGTTTTTGCCTGCTTCATTTACTGCATTTTTATATTTTCTCCTTTCATTAATTAAATTCAATATTTCTTCTGTTACCGAAGGATTTCTACTAGCCCTCGTCTTTTTACCTACTTGATCCTCTGCTGCCTTCACTACTTCATCCCTCAAAGCTACCCATTCTTCTTCTACTGTATTTCTTTCCCTCATTCCTGTCAATTGTTCCCTTATGCTCTCCCTGAAACTCTGTACAACTTCTGGTTCTTTCAGTTTATCCAGGTCCCATCTCCTTAAATTTCCACCTTTTTGCAGTTTCTTCAGTTTTAATCTACAGGTCCTAACCAATAGATTATGGTCAGAGTCCACATCTGCCCCTGGAAATGTCTTACAATTTAAAACCTGGTTCCTAAATCTCTGTCTTACCATTATATAATCTATCTGATACCTTTTAGTATCTCCAGGGTTCTTCCATGTATGCAACCTTCTATCATGATTCTTAAACCAAGTGTTAGTTATGATTAAGTTGTGCTCTGTGCAAAATTCTACCAGGTGGCTTCCTCTTTCATTTCTTAGCCCCAGTCCATATTCATCTACTACGTTTCCTTCTCTCCCTTTTCCTACACTCGAATTCCAGTCACCCATGACTATTAAATTTTTGTCACCCTTCACTATCTGAATAATTTATTTTATTTCATCATACATTTCTTCAATTTCTTCGTCATCTGCAGAGCTAGTTGGCATATAAACTTGTACTACTGTAGTAGGTGTGGGCTTCGTATCTAACTTCGCCACAATAATGCGTTAACTATGCTGTTTGTAGTAGCTTACCCGCATTCCTATTTTCCTATTCATTATTAAACCTACTCCTGCATTACCCCTATTTGACTTTGTGTTTATAACCCTGTATTCGCCCGACCAAAAGTCTTGTTCCTCCTACCACCGAACTTCACAAATTCCCACTATATCTAACTTTAACCTATCTATTTCCCTTTTTAAATTTTCTAACCTACCTGCCTGATTAAGGGATCTGACATTCCACGCTCCGATCCGTAGAACGCCAGTTTTCTTTCTCCTGATAACGACATCCTCTTGAGTAGTCCCCGCCCGGAGATCCGAATGGGGGACTATTTTACCTCCGGAATATTTTACCCAAGTTTAATCATACAGTAAAGCTGCATGCCCTCGGGAAAAATTACGGCCGTAGTTTCCCCTTGCTTTCAGCCGTTCGCAGTACCAGCACAGCAAGGCCGTTTTGGTAGTAGACTCATGACCAAAAAAAAAAAAAAAAAAAAAAAAAAAAAAAAAGAAGTGAAGCTTGGTGCTCAAATTGACATTTCTCTATGTTAAAGACACCTTTATGTTAGAGAAACTTGCTGTTCATTGTTATACATCGAAGAGCCAAAGAAACTGTTACACTTGCGTAATATCATGTAGGTCTCCCGTGAGCACGGAGAAGTGTCGAAGCACGACGGGGGATGGACTCGACTAATATCTGAAGCAGTGATGGAAGGAATTAACACCATCAATCCTCCATGGCTGCCCATAAACCAGTAGGGTACTAGGCGGTGGAGATCTCTTCAGAACAGCACGTTGCAAGACATGCCGCGGAAGTTTTTAAACTCGGAAGAGCGTTGCTAAAGCCACTCTCTAGCAATTCTGGACTTGTCAGGTGTCGCCTTGTCCTGCTGGAATTGCACAAGTCCGTCGGAATGGACAATGGACGTGAATGTTTGTAGGTGATCGGACAGGATGCTTACGTACGTGTTACCTGTGAGAGTCGTATCTAGACGTATCAGGGGTCCTATATCACTCCAGATGCCCACGTTGCCCACCATTACAGAGCATCCACCAGCTTGAACAGTCCCCTGCTGACATGCTGAGTCTTGGTTTCATGAGGTTGTCTTCATGCCCGTACACGTCCATCTGCTTGATACGATTTGAAACTAAACTCGTCCGATCAGGCAACGTGTTCCACTCATCAACCGTCCAATGTCGGTGTTGACGGGCCCAGGCGAGGCGTAAGGATTTGTGTTGTGCAGTTATCATGGGTACACGATTCGGCCATCGACTCCGAAAACATATCGATGATGTTTCGTTGAATGATTCACACGATGGCACTTGTTGATGGCCCAGCATTGAAATTTGGAGCAACCTCCTGAAGTGTTGCACTTCTGCCACGCAGAGCGATTCTCTTCAGACGTCGTTGGACCCTTTCCTGCAGGATCTTTTTCCGGCAGGAGCGATGTCTGAAATCTGATGTTTCACCGGAGTCCTGATATTCACGTGGATCTGTCGTAATGGATATTCCACACTTCACCGTTACCTCGGAGATGGTGTGTCTCATCGCTTGTGCGCCGACTACAGCACCACTTTCAAACTCACTTAAATCTTGATAACCCGCTATTGTAGCAGCAGTAACCGATCTAACAACTGCGCCAGATGCTTGTTGTCTAATATAGGGGTCGCCGACAGCAGCGCCGTGTTCCGCCTGTCTACTTATCTCTGTATTTGAGTACGCATGGCTGTATCAGTTTCTCTGGATCTTCAGTATATATCCTGTTGGGTTGGTAGAAGAGCCAACACCGTGTTACTAGGGGAGGCCGAAATGCACGCGTTTTAGCTCATGCCGGCTGGCGTGAGGAGGGAAGAACTGACGTGAGGTATGGAAAATGACAAGGAATTAGAATTCAGAAATCGGACGTAATTAGTTTGATACTTAACTTTAATCCATTAATGATGAACTTCGCTCTTGACGGTACATGAGTCACAATATTATGTGTTCAGAAGACATAGTAACTGAATATGGCGCCTTGCTAAGTCGTAGCAAATGACGTACCTGAAGGCTATGATAAACTGTCATCTCGGCAAATGAGAGCGTATGTAGACAGTGAACCATCGCTAGCAAAGTCGGCTGTCCAACTGGGGCGAGTGCTAGGGAGTCTCTCTAGACTACTCCTGCCGTGTGGCGGCGCTCGGTCTTCAATCACTTATAGTGGCGACACTCGGGTCCGACGTATACTAACGGACCGCGGCCGATTTAAAGGCTACCACCTAGCAAGTGAGGTGTCTGGCGGTGACACCACATATCCGGTGCAAGAGAACACTGTACTTTTACTCATAATTCTAACTGTTGTCATATTTTCAAATAAATATATGGTTTCTTAAGGAAAAATGATGTACTCAGCCTGGGTTCGCTCTTCCACGTCCCCTATCCGTTGTCCATCCTCTGTCCTGACATTTCAGTGATTTCAGCTTTCCAGCTCTGTCTCGCCACCCTCACTTAGTTACACACTGAAGAAAATGCTGCCTCCTCAGCCGTCCATTATTGCGAAAGTGTTGGCGGTGCTGGATTTGGTGCGCGATCTGACCTCTCGATTATTTCCCAAACATTTTCGATGAGATTCATGTCGGACGATTTCGAATTGTCAAGAAAGTTTCCAAACAAATTGGAAAGAATTGTGGCCCCGTCACAACGCATAGTCATCCATAACAATTCATTCGTTGTGTGGGAATATGAAATGTATGAATGGCTGCAAATGGTCTCCAAGTAGCCGAATAAGTCGATTATCGGTTCAATTGGAACAGACGAGGCAGTCCATTCCATGTAAACAGAGCCGTCCCCATTATCAAACCTCCACCATCTTGCACAGTGAGTTATTGACAACTTGGGTTCATAGTTTCATGGGTCTGCGCTACACATTTGAACCCAACCATCGCCTCTTACCAATTGAAATCGGTACTCATATATCCAGGCCACGGTTTTACGGTCGGCCAGACCCACTGATATGGTCATGAGCCTAAGAGAGGCGCTGCAGGAGACGTCGTGCTCTAAACAAAGGCATTCTCAGCGGTTGTTTACTGCCATAGCGTATTAATGCCAAATTTCGACGCATTATCTTAACGGTACATTCATCGTACGTTCCACATTGAATTATTCTGTTATTTCAAGGAATGCTGCTTATATGTTAGCACTGCCAACGCTACGAAAACGCTGCTGCTCTCGGTCATTTAGATAAGAATGTCGGTAACTGCGTTGTCCGTGATGAGAGGAATGCCTGAAATTTGGTATTCTCGGCACACTCATGGCGCTGTGAATCTCCTAATATAGAATCCCCTAACGATTTCCGAAATGGAACGTCCCATGCGTCTAGCTCCAAATAACATTCCACGTTGGGAGTCTGTTAGTTCCCGTCGTGCGGCCGTTAACACAACGGAAACCTTTTAACGTGAATCTTAAGTACAAACGACAGCTCCGCAAATGCTCTGCTGCTTTATAGCCAGTGTACGCGATTCTACCGTCTTCTGTATATACCGTCTTCTATATATTCGTCACCTCAGTGTACACTAGTGAGCCAAAACATTATGACCACAGCCCACCGCAACGTTGAATGCCTCCTGGTGAAGCGAAAGATATACCTATTCAAACAAGCAGATAAAAATTCACTTGGCGCCGTCCTGAGAGACAATCTCCACTCATTCCAAATTAATAATGTATGTGTAGACCAGATGTGGCTAAAATTCAAGGAAATAGTATCGGCAGCAATCGAGAGGTTTCTACCACATAAGTTAACAAACGACGGAGCTGATCCTCCTTGGTACGCAAAACGGTTAGAACACTGTGGCAGAAACAACAAAATAAACATGCCAAATTTAAACAGGTGCAAAATCCCGAAGATTGGCGATATTTTACAGAAGCTCGAAATTTAGCGCGGACTCCAATGCGAGATGCCTATAACAATTTCCACAAAGAAACTTTGTTTCGAAACCTGGCAGAAAATCCAAAGAGATTCTTGTCGAATGTGAAGTATGTTAGCGGCAGGAAACAATCAATGCCTTCTCGGCACGATAGCAATGGAGATACAATTGAAGACAGTGCTGCCAAAGCAGAGTTACTAAATACAGCCTTCCGAAATGCCTTCACAAAGAAGAAGAAATAAATATTCCAGAATTCGAGTCGAGAACAGCTTCCAACATGAGTAACGTAGAAGTAAATATACTCGGAGTAGT
Organism: Schistocerca serialis cubense; assembly: GCF_023864345.2. Classification (NCBI taxonomy): domain Eukaryota; kingdom Metazoa; phylum Arthropoda; class Insecta; order Orthoptera; family Acrididae; genus Schistocerca; species Schistocerca serialis. Next base: position 751,771,120 of record NC_064639.1, on the reverse strand, counting down.
GAAGCAACTTAAATCACTAAATAAAAGCAAGTCTTCTGGTCCAGACTGTATACCAATTAGGTTCCTTTCGGAGTATGCTGATGCATTATCTTCATACTTAAAAATCATATACAACCGTTCGCTCGACGAATGATCCGTACCCAAAGACTGAAAAGTTGCACGGGTCACACCAATATTCAAAACCGGTAGTAGGAGTAATCCACTAAATTACAGGCCCATATTGTTAACGTCCATATGCAGCAGGATTTTAGAACATATACTGTATTCGAACATAATGAATTACCTCGACGAAAACGGTCTATTGACACTCAGTCACCATGAGTTTAGGAAACATCGCTCTTGTGAAACACAACTAGGTCTTTATTCACATGCAGTGCTGAGTGCTATTGACAAGGGATTTCAGATAGATTCCGTATTTCTGGATTTACGGAAGTCTTTTGACACTTTACCACACAAGCGGCTCGTAGTGAAATTGCATGCTTATGGAATATCGTCTCAGTTATGTGACTGGATCTGTGATTTCCTGTCACAGAGGTCACAGTTCGTAGTAATTGACGGAAAGTCATCGATTAAAACAGAAGTGATTTCAGGCGCTCCACAAGGTAGTGTTATAGGCCCTTTGCTGTCCTGTATCTATATAAACGATTTGCGAGTCAATATGAGCAGCCGTTGTCGATTGTTTGCAGATGACGCTGTCGTTTGTCGAAGTCAGAAGATTAAAAAAAACTGCAAACAATTTAGAAGAAATATCGGAATGGTACGAAAAGTGGCAGTTGACCTTAAATAACGAAAAGTTTGTGGTCTTCCACATAAGTGCTGAAAGGAACTCGTTAAACGTCAGTTACACGATAAATCAGTCTAATCTAAAAGCCGTAAATTCAACTAAATACTTAGGTATTACAATTGCGAACAACTTAAATTGGAAGGAACACATAGAAAATGTTGTGGGGAAGGCTAACCATAGACTGTATTTTATTGGCAAGACACTTAGAAAATGTAACAGACCTACTAAGGAGACTGCCGACACTACGCTTGTCCGTTCCCTCTTAGAATACTGCTGCGCAGCGTAGGATTCTTACCAGATAGGACTGACGGAGTACATCGTAAGAGTTCAAAGAAAGGCAGCACGTTTTGTATTATCGCGAAATATGGGAGAGAGTGTCAGAAATGATACGGGTTTTGGGATGGACATCATTAAAAGAAAGGCGTTTTTCGTTGCGACGGAATCTTCTCACGAAATTCGAATCACCAACTTTCTCCTCCGAATGCGAAAATATTTTGTTGACACCGACTTGCATTGGGAGGAACGATCACCAAGATAAAATAAGGGAAATCAGAGCTCGTACAGAGAGATATAGGTGTTCATTCTCTCCGCGCACTATACGAGATTGGAATAATAGAGAATTGTGAAGGTGGTTCGATGAACCCTCTGCCAGCCACTTAAATGTGATTTGCAGAGTATCCATGCAGATGTAGATGTAGATGGTGCTGTTGCGGACACGTGACGCTGTAAAGAAAGAATGTAAGCGGAAGAGAAACGAGTGGGCGTTCAGTACAGCGAAGATACGGGCAGCAAATGAGGAAATCTACAGATGTAAGAGGTTTCGTCAAAGAAAACATTATTGTGGTGCTGTGGCTAAAAACGACTATCTCTGAAACGGCGACACTGGTCGCCTAATGGTGTACTACTATCGTGAGCACCTAAAGAAAGCGGCTGAAGCGTGGTGAAAGAACGAGTAGGCCGTACGGTATTGGACGACCACGTCTCATGTCGGAGGATCCCCCACTGTGTAATCCAGGATAGGCAGCGATCTGTGGCAGATCTGACGACATAAACAATACTGGTGCAGGCAGAAGTGTTATGGAGCGGACCGTTCAAAGACCGTTGTTGAACATGGAGCTCCGTATCACACGACCCCTACGTGTGCCTGTGTTGACCCAACGACATGGAGTATACAGTGGGTACAATATCATTGAGTTTTCACTGTGGATCAATAGAAACGTGTAGCTAGTCGAACAAATCGCTTTTCTTGTTACACCAGGTTGATGGCTGGGTCCTTACCTTGCGACTGAAGTAGATATAATCCACACTACCTGTGTACAAAATACAGTCACGCCCACAACTGCGAAATATGGATACAAATTAAAACTTTTTCGCTCTTCGGTCCATAGTGGTTTTATCCGTATCTAATTGTTTGATGGAAAATATGACAGCCAGAAATTTTTATTTGAAAGTCATCCTGTTATATCTCTGTTAATTGAATTGCCATTTCTTACAAATCCCTTTGCGCATCTTATTCACAAGAAACTGGTTGATGTGCTAATATCCCTATGTCTATTTTAATTATGTGCCGAGGAACATGGCCCTTATTTTGCTGACAGTATCAGATATCAAAATTGGTTCAAGTGGCTCTGAGCACTATGCGACTTAACTTCTGAGATCATCAGTCGCCTAGAACTTAGAAGTAATTAAACCTAACTAACCTAAGGACATCACACACATCCATGCCCGAGGCAGGATTCGAACCTGCGATCGTAGCGGTCACGCGGTTCCAGACTGAAGCGCCTTTAACCGCACGGCCACACCGGCCGGCTATCAGAGATCCCTTTTACCTGAGTATACAGTTTTTGATTTGCTTGTCTGCTATACGTACCGTCTCTAGTACTCCTAGAGACGTATATTCTAGGTCCCTAAATTCTCCTGAGAATCTTTCGTTCCTCATGTTCCAACCTGTTAGGTAATCCAGGTCTAAGAGCCTTAAGACTCTCTGCTGCCTATAATGCTTCAGAGAATATCACTGACTGGCGTAGTCTAAATTTTGCATTATAGGTGTTCATAGTAAGTTTGCACGCTAAACTGGTGTTGGTCATTCCTGACACCATCTTTTAATGAGATCAGTTTCTATCCATTCCTCTTTTTATCTAGACAGAAGTGCCACACAAACTGCCATAGGTGTGCGTATTAAAATACAGAGATATGTAAACAGGCAGAATAAGGCACTGCGGTCGGCAAAGCCTGAATAAGATGTGTCTGGCGCAGTTGTTAGATCGGCTACTGCTGCCACAATGATAAGTTGTCAAGATTTAAGTGAGTCTGAACGTCGTGTTATAGTTGGCGCTCGAGCGATGGGACATAGAATCTCAAAGGTAGCGATGAAGTGAGGATTTTCCCGTACGACCACTTCACGAGTAAAACGCGAATATCAGGAAACCGGTGAAACATTAAATCTTCGACATCGCTGGGGCGGGAAAAAGATCCTGCAAGAACGGGACGAACGGCGACTAAATAGCATCGTTCAACGTGACACAAGTGCAACCCTTCCGCATATTGCTGCAGATTTCAGTGATGGGCCATCAACAAGTGTCAGCGTGCAAACCATTCAACGAAACATAATAATTTGGGCTTTCGGAGCCGGAGGTTCACTTGTGAACCTTTGATGACTTCACGACAGGGCCGGCCGCGGTGGCTGTGCGGTTCTAGGCGCTCCAGTCCGGAGCCGCGCTGGTGCTACGGTCGCAGGTTCGAATCCTGCTTCGGGCATGGGTGTGTGTGATGTCCTTAGGTTAGTTAGGTTTAAGTAGTTCTAAGTTCTAGGGGACTGATGACCACAGCAGTTGATTCCCATAGTGCTCAGAGCCATTTGAACTATTTGAGCTTCACGACACAAAGCCTTACGCCTCGCCTGGGCCCATCAACAACAATATCGGACTGTTGATAACTGGAAACCTGTTGTCCGGTCCGACGAGTCTCGTTCCACATCGTATCAAGTGGATGGACGTGTTCGGGTATGGAGACGACCTCATGAATCCATGGACCTGCATGTCATCAGGGGACCGTTCAAGCTGGTGGGGGCTCCGTAATGAGGTGGGGCGTGTGCAGTTGGAGTGATATGGGACCTCCGATACGTCTAGATACGGCTCTGACAGATGACATAGATGACACATACTTAAGCATACTGTCTGATCACCTGTATCGGTTCATTTCTATTGTGCATTCAGACGGACTTCGGCAATTCCAGCTGGTCTACGCGATATAACAGCTCTTCAGTGTGTATTATTAGGCGACTCGACGGGAACCCGGAACCAAATACCAGCTGCAGGTTGCGAATGTAACGGCTTGCAGGAGGAACGAAAACATAATTGACAGTATTTCGGGGAGTTATTGTCCGAATTTAAAGAATTAATATGGTGCAGTAATCTGTACTTATGAGGTGTAATCTTATGTTAAAAGCTTAAGACAACAACACAAGTATTAGAGTCAGAAACACTGTGTTCGTCTTGAGGAAGTGTAACTGACGACGCGAAAATACGCGGAATTTTGTTCATCCAATATTTAAACATGAGAGCATTTAGCGGCTTCCAGCCAATTTTACAAATAATTTCAGACATTTTTGAAACCTATTCACACTTACGCCCCCCCTTCCCCCCTCCTCCCTCACACACACACACACACACACACACACACACACACACACACACACACAATACAGGCTGAGTCACTAACTATTGCCATTTTTTTGCTAGGTAGGGTCGCTTCAGAGATATGAAGGGAAACTTTTGTTTTTTTCAATGGGATGCTGTAGTTTTGTACTTATTTTCTGATAGCGGCTATGGAGAGGAATACAATAACCTGTAACAGTAAGGTTTTGAAGGTTAACGAAGTTCACAAAGGTTACACGAACGTCCATTTACAGAAGGTGTTCGAAGTGATGACCATTGACGTGAATGCAGTGCTGCAATCTTCTTACTAAGGATTGGGTGGTATTCCTTAGCACATCGGCGCTTATCGAAGCACATGCTCTGACAGTTCCCTCTCGTATATCGTGCTAGTGATAAATATTTACGGAATACGACGTATCCATGTACTATGTCACTGGCATGTAAACACCATTCGACTGTTTCGTGATACAACACTAATAGAAACGGTAAGATTAGTACCGTCGAATCAAGCGAATGTGAATGATGTATTCCTTCGAATAACAAATCGATATCTTTCTCATTTACAGAAATTGCAGAAGAAATTCTGTGAGAGCTAGAGACTTATACGCTGAAAGATATCCTCAACGTACTGACCCTACACGTCTTACATTAAAATATGTGTATGATAAATTGAGAACAACTGGACCTTTAACGCATCGGAAACATATCCAGCAAAGGAAAGTTACTAACGAGGAAACGGAAATTGTTACTCTTGCTACTGTGGTTCGAGATCATTGCGTTAAATCCCGCCAGATCGCAAGGGAACCTGGCATGAGCGAGAGCAGTGTTGTTCGTGCTCTTCACCGCCATAAATATCATCCTTACCATATCAGTCTCCAACAAGAATTAACTGGCACGGATTGTATGTGTCGCATTGAACTATACGCATGGGCTCAACTTCAGATTTTGAGGGATGACAACTTTATTAATTTGATTGTATTTACTGACGCAGCTACATTCACGAACCATGGAAATGTTAAACTGCATAAAATGCATTATTGGCCAACTGAAAACCTATGTTGGCTGCGGCAAAGTGTACACCAAAAACCGTGGTCTGTGAATGTATGGTGTGGAATTCGGGAGGACAGAATTATAGGCCCCTGTTTCATCGAAGGAAATTGGAAAATTGGGAAATTTGTGGTAAGTTCCTAAGGGACCAAATTGCTGAGGTTATCGGTCCCTAGGCTTACACACTACTTAATCTAACTTGAACTTACTTACGCTAAGGACAACACCCACACATACGCATGCCCGAGGGAGGACTCGAACCTCCGACGGAGAAAGCAGCTCGAACCGTGGCAAGACGCCTGAGACCACGCGGCCACCCCACGCGGCACTGAAGGAAATCTTAATGGTAGGAAGTACATCACATTCCTGCAAGAGACATTAGGTCTGTTACCGGAAGTAATACTTCTAGGAACAAGGAACAGAATGTGGTGTCAACACGATGGGTGTCCGGCACATTTTTCGCTGATGGCTAGAAGTGAGTAGCAGAGACAATTCCGATATCATTCTACATCTACATCTACATTTATACTCCGCAAGCCACCCAACGGTGTGTGGCGGAGTGCACTTTACGTGCCACGGTCATTACCTCCCTTTCCTGTTCCAGTCGCGTATGGTTCGCGGGAAGAACGACTGTCTGAAAGCCTCCGTGCGCGCTCTAATCTCTCTAATTTTACATTCGTGATCTCCTCGGGAGGTATAAGTAGGGGGAAGCAATATATTCGATACCTCATCCAGAAACGCACCCTCTCGAAACCTGGCGAGCAAGCTACACCGCGATGCAGAGCGCCTCTCTTGCAGAGTCTGCCACTTGAGTTTGTTAAACATCTCCGTAACGCTATCACGGTTACCAAATAACCCTGTGACGAAACGCGACGCTCTTCTTTGGATCTTCTCTATCTCCTCCGTCAACCCGATCTGGTACGGATCCCACACTGATGAGCAATACTCAAGTGTAGGTCGAACGAGTGTTTTGTAAGCCAGCTCCTTTGTTGATGGACTACATTTTTTAAGGACTCTCCCAATGAATCTCAACCTGCTACCCGCCTTACCAACAACTAATTTTATATGATCATTCCACTTCAAATCGTTCCGCACGCATACTCCCAGATATTTTACAGAAGTAACTCCTACCAGTGTTTGTTCCGCTATCTTATAATCATACAATAAAGGATCCTTCTTTCTACGTATTCGCAATACACTACATTTGTCTGTGTTAAGGATCAGTTGCCACTCCCTGCACCAAGTGCCTATCCGCTGCAGATCTTTCTGCATTTCGCTGAAATTTTCTAATGCTGCAACTTCTCTGTATACTACAGCATCATCCGCGAAAAGCCGCATGGGACTTCCGACACTATCTACTAGGTCATTTATATATATTGTGAAAAGCAATGGTCCCATAACACTCCCCTGTGGCACGCCAGAGGTTACTTTAACGTCTGTAGACGTCTCTCCATTGATAACAACATGCTGTGTTCTGTTTGCTAAAATCTCTTCAATCCAGCCACACAACTGGTCTGATATTCCGTAGGCTCTTACTTTGTTTATCAGGCGACAGTGCGGAACTGTATCGAACGCCTTCCGGAAGTCAAGAAAAATAGCATCTACCTGGGAGCCTGTATCTAATATTTTCTGGGTCTCATGAACAAATAAAGCGAGTCGGGTCTCACACGATCGCTGTTTCCGGAATCCATGTTGATTCCTACATAGTAGATTCTGGGTTTCCAAAAACGACGATACTCGAGCAAAATAACATGTTCTAAAATTCTACAACAGATCAACGTCAGAGATATAGGTCTATAGTTTTGCGCATCTGCTCGACGACCCTTCTTGAAGACTGGGACTACCTGTGCTCTTTTCCAATCATTTGGAACCTTCCGTTCCTCTAGAGACTTGGGTGCGGAGTTGATGTGTCGTGGCCGGCTCGTTCGCCAGACTGGTCGCTCTGGAGTTTTTCTTGTGGGGATTCGTAAAAGATATTGCTTATTAAGACGTTCCAACTATACCTGAAGATATGCGAGAGAGAATTATCAGAGTATGCACTTCGATAAGTGCCAATGTGATAAGGAGTACCACTCAGTTCATGATAAGAAGATTGCAGCACTATATAATTATTAGTTGAAGACTTACGCTTAAAAAATGTTTACCTTAATCCATCAGAAGTGAAACCGACGTTCTTCGTCGAGTAATTGACTTCATGAGAATTTTGTCAGTATTTAAGAAACTATGCGAATGAAGGATAACTGAGAAGGTGATCCATGTAATACCCTCTAATAATGTTGTCGTGAAGATCGGAACGATATAATCGCCATTCGTTGCAAGTGCAAGTACGGTACCTATAATAAAAAAGAAAGAACCAGAGCTGAAGGTTGAAATCGACTTCAAAGATATAGGTCACAAAGTAGTTAACGCTTGAAATAATGCAAGACAGTAGATATAAAATTGAGTAAATTAGGTTCGCTACTTTCTTACCTATCTGAAACCAGACACGGGAGTTGCAGCTTGCAAATGTGGACCCTGACTTCTGTAGCCACGAGGGAACACTGACAGCCCAGGTAAGTAATAACTATCGCGTTGACGCTGTGTCGCAATGTGCACGTGACTAAGAGCGCTGGTCGTTGGCTTACAACCAGCCAAAGTTCGTCAAAGCATTATGATCCTTTAAGTGCAACTAACTATTCAACGTATTGTGTATAATTACTGAATTTAGGTTCCACCTTCTAAGCAAAACACTGTTTTTTCTTGTTACCCAAACATGTTTCGGAACCTCTGTGCCATCATGAATGGGTTTTGCTTATCGAATAATTATAGAATGGGAACATATTTTAGGTTTTAACTGATATTAAGAAAATGAGGCCTCATTTTGTTTGGTCAGTTACAACCTAAAATATGTTCCCTTCTCACAACTGTTCGATAAAGAAAATCCACTGATGGTGGCACACAGGTGCCGAAATATGTTTGAGTAAAAGGCGGAACCTATATCCAATAATTTCAACTGCAAACAGGGAAAAACACAAGAGCTGCAAATCGAAAAGATTAATGATATTCTGTACACTATCTTTTGTGTATTTAAGAATTTTCACTGCCTCTAATAGATTTTTTTCCTTGGAGGATTACAAGACTTTCAGCAAGACTTGTGATGCTATGTCCCTCTTCCTGTAGGTGCGATATTGATGCAAATTTGGAGTTTATTAAATGAAATTGTTCCTCGAACGTTTTACTGAAGGACCTAACTGTTTGCCTATGTGGTTTTTGGGACAACCGTTGCATTTAGTACAGTAAGCACAGGCTGCCTTATATTTGCTACAGGATACACTTTCTCTGTGACTACTTTTTTCATTCTGGTTAGAAGGAAACCTTCTCGGTTCGTTCGTCTAGTTTTCCTTTTTTTTTTTTTCAAAATTGTTGACAGTATCCTCAGAACGTCAATACCTTAACTAAGAACGTTGGATTCACCTGTGATGGATAAGAGAAATAATTTTTGTGAGTATAAGTCTTCAAGTTGCATAGACTGTTAACTACATGAAGAAGGGCATCAAGTACCCAAATCTGGTCGAGAAATTAAATTTCTTACGTTCAACCTTTGCTTATTTTTTCATTATGTAATACTGCAGTTGCTTAAGATGGAAAAAATACTTATCCTCAAGTAATCTATATCTAACGTATTGTTTTGTAAGTTAACCGGGGACCTAGAAACGACGGAGAGGCTCCGTCCCCACCGCAGCCGCAGTGGTCCACAACCCCACGAAGGCTACCGCAGTCCACTTCACCCCTCCGCCGCCGCACACCGAACCCAGGGTTATTGTGCGGTTCGGTCCCCGGTGGACCCCCCAGGGAACGTCTCACACCAGACGAGTGTAACCTCTATGTTTGCGTGGTAGAGTAATGGTGGTGTACGCGTACGTGGAGAACATGTTTGCGCAGCAATCGCCGACATAGTGTAACTGAGGGGGAATAAGGGGAACCAGCCCGCATTCACCGAGGCAGATGGAAAACCGCCTAAAAACCTTCCACAGGCTGGCGGTCCACCGGACCTCGACACAAATCCGTCAGGCGGGTTCGTGCCGGGGAGCAGGCGCTCCTTCCCGCCCGGAAAGCCGCGCGTTAGACCGCACGGCCAACCGGACGGGCCAATCTACATGTAATACAGTTTATCTTTCAGTTCGTAAATCGGTAGGCTACAAGCAGTAATGTGGTCAATTAAAACCAACTTTTACCAGCTCTCAAAGCGACTGTCTCTCGTATTGAGTGGTTTGATTACGCAAAACTATTGTTGAAAGCATACAGTTTGTTACCAACAATTTGTTCCCTGTAGGTCGTCTGATGTTTATAATACCTATAATTTGATTGTCAGCGAATACATTTGCTGAGAGTGCTGCAAGAGAGGTTAAACAAACGGCCGGAATGAGATTTTTGTACTTGTTTGTGCCCTATTGTTCAATCCGGCAAATCGTTTATTGCTTATCAATAAATTGTGGCTAACGATATTGTGCGGTACTTGGCTGCCGGAAGATTGGCGCCATTAGAGCCAAGCACGTCACTGCTACTCCCGCTACGGTCATTTGCGTCTGTGTCCGAGCGCAGGTTCCCGCCGCCGCCCACTGGGGAGGGAACAGAGCCGCCGCTGATACTCTCAGGCGTCGTGTTTGTGCGGCGAATTCGAGTGGCGGGCTTTGCGGAGGATTCGGCGCGCCTGAGTAGATATTAAACTGGAAACAACTCTCGAGCACACGTCTCGGTGAGCCAAGTGCACCGCCGCTTTGAGAGCGGCCGGCCCCAGACGGACGTGCGAGTTGGCAAAAGTGGCGGTGGCTGCGCGATGAGCTGACGGTCGGGCAGTTCCCGCCTGCTCGCACGCACTCTCTGCCCACGCACCCAGACGCGCACGCACATTATTGCACGGCCCTCTACTTTTATCTGCGCCCGAGCAGCAGTAACGGGCAACTGCGTGCCGCCTTTGAGGGCGATGTGCAGATTAAATTAATTTTACGCTGTTTTAGTTCCGCGCGGAAATTATTCATTAAGGGCTTGCGGTGGAGCGGTGCGGACGGGGTCTCCCCGTAATACGTCATAGCCGGCGGCTGGACGTTCGGCGCACGCGCAGTGGGCGCCGCCTCAGACTCTGCGCGCTGGACCCCATTAGTTGCGGCGTGACGGGCGGCGCTGGCCGCTCCACTGTACTGAGAGCAGTGGTTACCAGCTGGAACCGTCATTACAAGTAACTGCCGCTCACATGTGGCACTAATACTGGGTCATTACATCGCGAGAATGACGTTCACTCATCCCATTTCGAAGAGTCTGTGGTGAGGGGATGTAACAAGGTTTCATTCAAGTGCTGTTTAGTTTTAGAAGTTAAGAAATGCTTTAACATTACAGTGCTAATGTAAACTGCATTATAACAGAAATTGGTTGGGTGAATACCTCTGAACATAAACTTCAGTAGGGGAAAAAATGGTTCAAACGCCTCTAATCACTATGGGACTTAACATCTGAGGATTCGGCCCTTGTGGCCGTTTGGTTCTAGTCGCTTCAGTCCGGAACCGCGCTGCTGCTACGGTCGCAGGTTCGAATCCTTCCTCGGGCATGGATGTTTATGACGTCCTTAGGTTAGTTAGGTTTAAGTAGTTCTAAGTCTAGGGGACTGATGACCTCACATGTCCCATAGCACTTAGAGCCATTTGAACTATTTGAAGACCTGAGGTCATCAGTCCTCTAGACTTAGAACTACTTAAAACTAACGAACCTAAGGGCATCTCACACATCCATGCCCGAGGCAGGATTCGAATCTGCAACCGTAGCAGCAGCGCGGTTCCGAACTGAAGCGCCTCGAGCCGCTCGGGGCCACAGCGGCCGGTAAACTTGAATAAAGCTAAACAATACTATCTACAAACAGTAGATGTATGAACACTTACATACATTTGCTTCATACTGACCCTGAGACTAAGGCTCTCAAATAGCAATAGTATTACGTCCAGCCAACAGCAATAGATTATCAAAACTAGACGTATTCATCATAACAGGTTATCTGCAATCCCTACTTACAAAAAACCGTCGTAATTCATCCTCCAGATAGCTTTCAATTATTTTCTCATGGTATTTTCGTGCGAGCTGCCCATTTGCATAGCACTTGTTAGTTACAGAGTAGGCGATGGTTGCAGCCTTAACATGGCTTTTACAGTATTATTCTGAAGCCAGTTCATAGATATAGGGCACTGATGGGACCGTGTATACGATTGAAGTTCACGTACTCCGCGTCAATTAAGGCACGTGGATGGTGTAGAGTCTCCGAACGTGGTTGCACTATAATAAAACAACATGAAAACGACGTCTGTAGCCGTTTCATTTTATTACGTAGGTGAAAGGGCCGAAGTCACGCAGAACATCAACCATTAGAATCGATACACAAAATCTTGAATTAGGGCAGTTTTGAACAAAAATAGTATTACACAAATATTGCCAGATATGAATTAATTTAATTAATAAACAATCTCTTTAGTTTCCTCTCGAACGCAACTGTATTTCTGATAATAATTATACACGCAGAAGGAGAGAGAGAAGAAAAGAAAAGAGAATGCGAACCACAAAGGACTTCTACGAATGGGACGAAAATCTGTAAATGTAATGTAAGTGTACAGACAAGCAACTGAATATAATATCAGAAAAATTGGGTGTTTTTTTTTCAAGACAAAAGACCTTCATAAACTGAGCAAGTCAATAATGCGTTGGTCCACGTCTGACCGTTATGAAAACTGTTACTCGGCTCACTATTGATTGGCTAAGTTGTTGCCTGTCCTCCAGAGTAACATAATGGCAAATAATGTCCATTGGCGCGTTAGACAGTCAAAATCACGACATAGATGGAGGGCCCTACCCATATTTCTCCAAATGTACATAATTGGGGGAGATCCAGTGAATTTTTTTGCCAATGTACAGTTTGGGAAGCATGAAGACCAACATTAAGATCTCTCACCCCCTTCTGGTCTGCATAATCTTGCTGAAATGTAGGGCCCATACTGGCCTGCCACAAAGGACAATATAACGTGATCTAGGGGTAGTGTCTCGGTCCCGAGTTCGGAACCCATCACTACTCAATTTTTTATTAATAAACAACTTTGGCGGCCGAACACTTCCAGCATAACACCTCACTCTCATTCTGTCAATGGCGTTGTCAAAGAGGGCAGAGGAGCGATCAGAGATTCAGGGCACTCTCTTGGGTAGAAACTGTCCCTAATAGCGGAAGAATTAGCAATGGCTAACGGGATGAGGATGCAGAGGGAAATGCAAACCACTACATTATGGGCGCATAACGTGTATCCACATGATACGTGGCCTGTAAGTGAAAAAGTGACTTGATGGTGTCTGCATTGGCAAAATATTCCGCACTAGTCCCCCATTCGGATTTCAGGAAGGGGAATGCAAAGGGGAATCTGACCGTGAGAAAAAGATTGACTAACCAATGAAAGGATAACATTCTACTAGTCGGGGTGTGGATTGTCAGAAGCTTGAAAGTGGCAGGGAAGCTACAAAATCTGAAAAGGGAAATGCTAAGCCTCAATCTAGATATAGTAGGGGTCAATGAAGTGAAATGGAAAGAAGACAAGGATTTTTCGTCAGATGAGTATAGGGTAATAGTAACAGCAGCACAAAATGGTATAACAGCAGAAGCATTCGTTATGAATAGAAAAGCAGGACAGAGATTTTGTTACTATGAACAGTTCAGTGATTAGGTTATTCTTATCAGGATCGAAAGCAAACAAACACCGACAACGACAGCTCATGTGCTCGTGCTGATGTCGCAGACTGAAGATGAGAAACTAGAGGAAGTGTATGAAGATATCGAAATAGTAATACAGCACGTAAAGGGAGAGGAAATTTAAGTCATGGGGGACTAGAATGCAGTTGTAGAGGAAGGGGTGGAAGAAACGGTTACAGGAGAATATGGGCTTGGGATAACGAATGAGACTGGAAAAGACTAAGTTCTGTAATAAACTTCAGCTACTAATAGCGAATACTCTGTTCAAAAGTCACAAGACGATGAGATGTACTTGGAAAACGCCGGGTAATACGGGAAGATTTCAGTTAGATTACATCATGGTCAGACAGAGATTACGAAATTAGGTACTAGACTGTAAGACGTACCCAGGAGCAAATATGCTGGCGGAAAATCCAAAGAGATTCTAGTCGTATGTAAAGTATGCGACAAGACACAATCAATGCCTTTTCTGCGTGACGGTAATGGGAATACTATCGACGACAGTGCTGCCAAAGCAAAGTTACTAAACAAAGCATTCTGAAATGCCTACAGAAAAGACGAAGTAAACATTCCAGAATTCGAATCAAGAACACCTCCCAACAGAATAACTTAGAAGCAGATATCTAGCTTAAATCACTTAATAAAATGAAGTCTTCCCGTCCAGGCTTAACAGCCATATACAACCGCTCGCTCGCCGAAAGTACCGTACTCAAAGACTGGAAGTTTGCACGGGTCACAACAATATTGAAGAAATGTAGCAGGAATAATCCACTAAATTACAGGCCCATATCATTAACGTCGATGTGCAGTAGGCTTTTGGAACATATATTGTGACCGAACATTATGAATTACCTCGAACACAAATGGTCTACCGAGCGAGGTGGCGCAATGGTTAGCACACTGGACTCGCATTCGGGAGGACGACGGTTCAGTCCCGTCTCCTGCCATCCTGATTTAGGTTTTCCGTGATTTCCCTAAATCGTTTCAGGCAAATGCCGGGATGGTTCCTTTGAAAGGGCACGGCCGATCTCCTTCCACATCCTTCCCTAACCCGAGCTTGCGCTCCGTCTCTGATGACCTCGTTGTCGACGGGACGTTAAACACTAACATCCTCCTCCTCCACAAATGGTCTATTGACACAAAGTCTAGACGGATTTAAAAAACATCGTTCTTGTGAAACACAAAGGTGTCGAGTACTATTGACAATGGATTTCAAATTGATCCCGTATTTCTAGATTCCCAGAAGTCTTTTGACTCTGTGCCACACAAGCGGTATGTAGTGAAATTGCGTGCTTATCGAATATCGTCTCAATTATGTGACTGGATTCGTGATATCCTGTAAGAGAGATCACAGTTCGTAGTAACTGAAGGAAAGTCATCGAGTAAAACAGACGTGATTTAAAAGTGATTTCTGGCGTTGCCGATGTAGTGTTATGGGAACTCTGCTGCTCACTGGCCAATGTGGGCGAGTGGTTCTAGGCGCTTCAGTCCGGAACCGCGCGCCTGCTACGGTCGTAGGTTCGAATACTGCCTTTGGCGTGGATATGTGTGATGTCCTTAGGTTAGTTAGGTTTAAGTAAAGTAGTTCTAAGTATAGGTGACTGATGACCGCCGATGTTAAGTCCCATAGTGCTTAGAACCATTTGAACCATTTTTGAACTCTGCTGTTTCTTATCTATGTAAACAATTTGGGAGACAATCTGAGCAGCCGCCTTAGGTTTCTGCAGATGACGCTGTCGTTTATCAACTAGTAACGTCACCATAAGATCAAAACAAACTGAGAAACGATTTAGAAAACTTATCCGAATGATGCGAAAATTGACAGTTTGCCCTACATAACGAAAAGTATGAGGTAATCCACATGAGTGCTACAAGAAATTCATTAAACGTCGGTTACACGATAAATCAGTCAAATACAAAGACCGTAAATTCAACTAAACATCTAGAAATTACAATTATGAATAACTTACATTGGAACACATAGAAAATGTTGTGAGGAAGACTAACCAAAGACTGCATTTTATCCTCAGGAGACTTAGGAAATGTAACCGATTTACTAAGGAGACTGCCTACACCACGCTTGTTCGCACTCTTTTACAGTACTGCTGCACGCTGTGGGAGCCTTACCAGATAGGTTTAACGATGTATATCGATGCAGTTCAAAGACGGGCAGAACGTTTCGTATTATCGTTAAACAGGGTAGAGAATGTCACTGACATGATATAGGATGTGGAATGAACGTCGATAAACAAAGGCGTTTTTCGTTTTGCCGGAATCTTCTCACTAAATTGCAATCATCATGTTTCTCCTCCGAATCCGAAAATATTTTGTTGACGCCTACCCCAAAGGGAGAAACGATCATCATAACAAAATAAGGGAAGTCAGAGCTCGCACGGAAAGATGTAGGTGCTCGTTTCTTTCGCGCTGTTACAGTGGAATAATAGAAAATTATTGTGAACATCATTCGACGAACCCTCTGTCGGGCGCTTGAGTGTGATTTTGGGAGTATCTATGTCTGTAGATGTAGATCACAATGTAGAAGTGATGAAGAGTAAGCCGAAGTTTAAGAGATTAGACAAGAAGAATCAGTACGCAAAGTAGTGGGATATGAAAGTATTAAGGAATGAGGAGCTACGGTTGAAGTTTTCTAAGGCTGTAGACACAGCAATAAGGAGTAGATCAGCAGGCAGTACAGCTGAACATTTGAGTTGATCGATGAAAGAAGGAAGTACAAAAATGTTCACGGAAATTCAGAAATACAAAAATAGAAGTCGTTGAGGAATGAAATAAACAGGAAGTTCAGGGAAGATAGGACGAAATGGCTCCTTGAAAAATGTGAAGAAATCGAAAAAGACATGATTTGGGAAGGACTGACTCAGCATATAAGCAAGCCAGCCAACCGTCAGAGAAATCAAAAGCAAGGGTGATAAAATTAAGAGTGCAACGGGAATTCCACTGTTAAATGCTGAGAGCGGTTAGGTGGAAAGATTATACTGAAGAAATCATGAGGGAGAAGATGCGTCAGAAGTGACACGAAGAAATAGCAGTCGATTCAGAAGAGGTAGGGAGTTCAGATTTAGAATCAGAATGTAAAAGAGCTTTGGAAGACACGAGATCAAATACGGCAGAAGGGATAGATAACATTCCGTTAGAATTTCTTAAGTCCTTGGGGCAAGTGGCAACAAAAGGACTATTCACTTTGGTGTGCAGAATGTGTGGGTCTGGCGACGTACCATCTCTCTTTCGGAAAAATATCATCCACACAATTCCGAAGACTGCAAGAGATGAGAAGTGCGAGAATTATTGCATCATCAACTTAACAGCACACATTACCAAATTGCTGACAAGAATAATATACGGAAGAATGGAAAAGAAAATTGACGATGTATCAGATGATATTCAGTTTGGGTTTAGGAAAGGTAAAGGAAACAGAGAGGCAGTTCTGACGCTTAGTTTGATATTGGAAGCAAAACTACAGAAAAATCAACACACATTCATAGGCTTCGTCGACCTGCAAAAAGGCTTTCGACAATGTAAAATGGTGCACGATGTTCGAATTTGGTGTAAACTGTAGGGAGAGACGAATAATGTATAATATGTACAAGAGCCAAGAGGGAATAATAAGAGTGGACGACCAAAAACTAAGTGCTCGGATTTAAAAGAGTGTAAGACAGCGATATTTCTTTTGCCCATACTGTTCGATCTGTACATCCAAGAAGCGATGATGGAAATAAAAGAAAGGTTCAAGAGTGAGACTGAAATTCAAGATGAAAGGTTCTCGGTGATACGATTCGCTGATGACATTTCTGTCCTGAGTGAAAACTAAGAATAATTACATGATCTGCTGAATGGAATGAGTATGGCATACGGATTGAGAATAAATCGAAGAAAGACGAAAATAATGAAATTTAGTAGCAATGAGAGCAGCGAGAAACTTAACGTCAGGACTGATGGTCACGAAGCAGAGGATATTAAAGAATTCTACTACCAATGCAGGAAAATAGCCAATGACGAACAGAATAAGGACATTAAAAGCAGACTAGCACTGACAGAAAGGGTATCCCTGACCAAGAGATATTGACTAATATCAAACATAGGCCTTAATATGAGAAAGAAAATTCTGAGAATGCATTGTATGGTAGCGCATTGTATGGTAGTGAAACATCGACTGTGGGAAAACGGGAACAGAAGAGAATCAAGAAAATGGCTCTGAGCACTATCGGACTTAACTTCTGAGGTCATCAGTCGCCTAGAACTTAGAACTACTTAAACCTAACTAACCTAAGGACATAACACACATCCATGCCCGAGGCAGGATTCGAACCTGCGACCTTACCGGTCGCGCGGTTGCAGACTGTAGCGCCTAGAACCGCTCGGCCACTCCGGCCGGCCCGAGAATCAAGACATATAAGATGTGGTGCTACAGATGAATGTTGAAAATTAGGTTGACCTATAAGTTAAGGAATGAGGAGAGTCTGCGCAGAATCGGAGAAAAAAGGAACAAGGGACAGGGTGCCTCGGATGACAACTAAAGAGTTCCTACTATGAAAATAGAGCGTAGTAGTTATGAAAAAAAACGTAAATTCAACAAGTAAAAGTCACTACAGATATTCGAACTTAGGTTATGACGTATTCGATATTCCTGCCATCCTTGGCGCTGATGTGGCGCAGACGAATAGTGAAATGCTGTATGACCCGCTGAGGTGTCGGGACACCGATCGTGTCAATGAACTCCTGATTGACTGTTTTCTGCTCAGAAATAGTTTTGGGATTATTGGTGTACACTTTGTCTTTAATTCAGCCGCACAGAATCCACCGTTCTGAAGTTATGACGATTTCAATAATTATGACCCTATGAATATGGCGGTCAATTGAGGCCCATGCCACTGGCTTCTGAGTATCCCATAGGTAGAATGCGATACCCAGAGTGCTCCTCCAGGACATGAAGTACTCTCCTGCTCTCATGGTGTCGAGCTCCGTCTTGCATGAATAACATCTTGTCGAAATGAGAGTCACTTTGGATAGTGGGGATGAAATCATGTTCCAAAAGCGTCACGTATCATTCGGTAGTCAACGTGCCATCATGAAATTTGGCTCCGATTATTCCGTGACACCACACAGTCACCCGGTAAGGTGAAGATACTTCTCGATGGAAAAATGCGGGTTCTCAGTATCCGTAATGCGCCAATTTTGATTGTTAACGAACCCATCCGAATGAAAGTAGACTTCGCCGCAAAACTAAACCAAATCAAATCATACTAATTCCCATCATGACCCGCGGCCAACCGTGCAGTTTGAACTCTTAACGCAAACTGTTCAGAAGTCATGACGATTTCAATAATTTTGAGCCTGTAAATGTTCCCATCATTCCTGGTTTCCGGATCGTATAGCCGGCGACAGTCAGGTTGGTATCCCACCTCTGTCCGGGGCGTCTTCGCTGATAATCGGTGCTCAGTTATAAGCGAGACAATTCTATTGCAGTCAAAGAGAATTCAGGCCGAAGACGCGTCTGGAAACGGCCCAGACAGGGATGGAATACCATCCTGTCAGTAACCCACCGTACGGCCTGACAACCAGCTGTGATGGTCTGGGTTGCCATTTTGTTTCATAACAAGATAGATTGTGGTTCATGGTGTGGGAACCACGGGCAACGTATGAGTGGCCGAGTAAGTGGTCCCGACAGTCGGGATACCAGTTACTTTGAAATAAGGCTGGGCATCTCGGACATATTCTTAGTAGTGGTCACCTTTGTGCCCATACGGCAAAGACTACCAAATCCACCGGTTAGTCCCTCAACCGTTAGGGGTAAAACTCAATGGGACTCGGGGCAAGTAAGGCTAGCAACCTGCTTCCCTGGTACTTTAAATATGATGCTGGCAACAATCAGAGCAAAATGACTCGGACCTTTGGAGGTGACGGAGTCCTACCTCTAACTGACAAACCAGGGACTCCTATGATACGACTGGGCAAACAAATGGTAATGTGATGGGGAGCTATTAATATCAATGGGGGCTACTCTGGGAAGAAGGTAGAGCTGGCAGAGGCTGCAAGTAAGATGGGGCTGGACGTTTTAACTGTTAGTGACATTCGGGTAAGGGGTGAGAAAGACGAGGAAGTGGGAGAATACAAGGTCTGTCAGAAGTCAAAGCAGGAATAGCACAATGGGGTGTAGGGCTTTACATTAGGAAAGAAATGGAACCCAGCGTAGTTGCAATAAGGTATGTAAACGAACGACTGATGTGGATAGATTTGACAGAGAATTAGGATTGTGTCAGTATATTCGCATTGTGAAGCGACAGATCAAGATAAGATGGATAGTTTTTATGATGCACTCAGTGTTGTAGTTGTTAGAGTAAAAGACAAGGACAGTGTTCCACTCATGGGTGATTTTAATACCAGGATTGGAAATCGAACAGAAGGGTATGAAAAGGTTATTGGTACATTTGGAGCGGATATGGAGGCCAACAGGAACGGGAAGCAACTCTTGGCTATCTGTGCCAGTATGGGCTTAGTAATCACAAACTCATTTTTTAAACATAAGAACATTCACCGGTATACTTGGGAAGGCAGGGGAACCAGATCTGTCATTGACTATATAATAGCAGATCAGGAATTCAGGAAGGCTGTGAGGGACACACGTGTATTCAGGGGATTCTTTGATGACACTGATCATTATTTAATCTGCAGCGAAATCGGTATTGTGAGGGCGAAAGTGCATGAGGTCAGGTCCATATGTAGGAGGATAAGAGTGGAGAAACTTCAGGATAAGGAAATCAGGCACAAGTACATAACAATGATCTCAGAAAGGTACCAGTTAGTTGAATGTGGTCAATTACAGTCATTGGAAAAGGAATGGACAAGATACAGGGACACAGTACTAGAAGTGGCTAAAGAATGTCTTGGAACAGTAGCGTGTAAAGGTAGGATGAAGCAAACAGCTTGGTGGAATGACACAGTCAAGGCAGCCTGTAAAAGGAAAAAAAAGGCGTATCAAAAATGGCTACATGCTAGAACTCAGGTAGACAGAGAAAGTTATGTAGAAGAAAGAATCAAAGCCAAACAGATAATTGCAGCATCCAAGAAGAAATCTTGGGAAGACTTTGGAAACAGGTTGGAGACTTTGGGTCAAGCTGCTGGAAAACCATTCTGGAGTGTAATTAGCAGTTTTCGAAAGGGTGGTAAGAGGGAAATGACAAGTATTTGGACAGGTCAGGAAAACTGCTGGTGAATCCTGTGGATTCCTTGGGCAAATGGAGGGAATATTTTGAAGAGCTGCTCAATGTAGGTGAAAATACGATCAGTAATGTTTCAGATTTCGATGTACAATGGGATGGGAATGATGATGGAAATAGGATCACATTTGAGGAAGTGATGAAAATGGTCAATAGATTGCAGTGCAATAAAGCAGCTAGGGTGGATGAAATTAAGTCGGAACTCATCAAATACAGTGGAATGTCAGGTCCTAAATGGCTACACAGGATAACTGAAATGGCCTGGGAGTCGGGACAGGTTCCATCAGACTGGACGAAAGCAGTAATCACACCAATCTTTAAACATGGAAACAGAAAAGATTGTAACAACTACAGAGGTATCTCTTTAATCAGCGTTGTGGGTACAATCTTCTCAGGTATTGGTGAAAGGAAAGTGCGAGTATTAGTTGAGGACCAATTGGATGAAAATCAGTGTGGGTTTAGGCCTCTTAGAGGTTGTCAGGACCAGATCTTTAGCTTACGGCAAATAATGGAGAAGTGTTATGAGTGGAACAGGGAACTGCATCTATGCTTTATAGATCTAGAAAATGCATATGACCGGGTTCCTAGGAGGAAGTTATTGTCTGTTCTACGAGATTATGGAATAGGAGGCAAACTTTTGCAAGCAATTAAAGGTCTTTACATGGATAGTTAGGCAGCAGCTAGAGTTGACGGTAAACTGAGTTCATGGTTCAGAGTAGTTTCAGGGGTAAGACAAGGCGGCAACCTGTCTCCACTGTTGTTTATATTATTTATGGATCATATGTTGAAAAAAATAGACTGTCTGGGTGAGATTAAGATGTGTGAACACAAAATAAGCAGTCTTGCATATGCGGATGACTTAGTTGTGATGGCAGATTCGATTGAAAGTTTGCAAAGTAATATTTCAGAGCTAGATCAGAAATGTAAGCACTATGGTATGAAGATTAGCATCTCCAAAACGAAAGTAATCTCAGTGGGAAAGAGATATAAACGGATTGAGTGCCAAATAGGAGGAACAAAGTTAGAACAGGTGGGCGGTTTCAAGTACTTAGGATGCATATTCTCACAGGATGGCCACATAGTGAAAGAACTGGAAGCGAGGTGTAGCAAAGTTAATGCAGTGAGTGCTCAGCTACGATCTACTCTCTTCTGCAACTAGGAAGTCAGTACCAAGAGTAAGTTACCTGTGCACCGTTCAATCTTTCGACCAACTTTGTTGTATGGGAGCCAAAGCTGGGTGGATTCAGGTTACCTTATCAATAAGGTTGAGGTTACGGATATGAAAGTAGCTAGGATGATTGCAGGTACTAGTAGATGGGAACAATGGCAGGAGGGTGTCCACAATGAGGAAATCAAAGAAAAACTGGGAATGAACCCTATAGATGTAGCAGTCAGGGCGAACAGGCTTAGATGGTGGGGTCATGTTACACGCATGGGAGAAGCAAGGTTACGCAAGAGACTCATGGGTTCAGCAGGAGAGGGTAGGAGGAGTCGGGGCAGACCAAGGAGAAGGTACCTGGATTCGATTAAGAATGACTTTGAAGTAATAGGCTTAACATCAGAAGAAGCACCAATGTTAGCACTGAATAGGGGATCATGGAGGAATTTTATAAGGGGGACTATGCTCCAGACTGAACGCTGAAAGGCATAATCAGTCTTAATTAATGATGATGATGATGATGATGACAGGAGTGAGTTGGTTGTCAACTGCTGCAACTTTACACTACGTCGACGATATTTTTGTTGTCCTTGATGACAAGCCACCTTGTACTTACATTTGAGCAAGATAACGCGCATACACACGGTGTGATTTCCTGCTACCTGCCTTCGTACTTACAAGTACAACCTCGGCCAGCAAGAGCGCCAGATCTGCCTTCAATTTACAAAATTTGGAGCATTATGGGCAGGGCTCTCCAACCAGCTATGGACATAATATGCTGCAATATCGCACAGGACGATATTCAGCAATATCAATCATTGCCGAGCCGAATAATTGCTAGAATAAGTTTCAGAGGTTGAACAACTGGTTACTGACTCGCTCAGTCTGTCAAACTCGTTATCGTGAATAAATGAACCATTTTTTCTGAAATTGTAATCGTTGTTTCCTGGACATGTACGTCAGATCTACCGGTTTCTGTTCATTCGTGTTATTCCTTCATGGTGCGTCGTTTTTTATTGTTTATTGTTTTATGGTGTAATTAGGGCCAGAGAGCTTCATAATACACGTTTATCCATGAACTGATTTTTGTAGAGGGGGTTTTAACCGTATAATTTCTTAATTATGACTATTTTTTTGAGGAAACGAAAAAATTATTGATAGTAACACAGTATACTTTTGAAGTTACGTGCCCTGAAGCAATTCCCATCATACAATCATTTCAGGAAGGTCTCATTAGAATAACCCTATGTAAACTCTACCAACGTAACTGATTCTCTGTAGGAAAAAGATTTCAGAATGCAAGATTTTACTGTCTAAACGTTGTCGTTACTGATGTTCCATCAACTAGCTAACTAGATAAATCTCTTTCTTAAATTACATTCGAAAACAAATCTTACAAAAACACACACACACATTTATCGTTGTTTTTTAAAATGCTCGTATATTCTGGTGACGTCGTCGTCTATCGGCGACGACATTTGTGACAGTGTGCATCACTCCGAACTTGTTTCTCCTTAGACCCAACACTAAGCTAACTGTTGCGAATTTATTGGAAAAATAATATTTCGTTTAAGGAGCTGGCGATGGACATTTTAAAACTTTTCTTCACTTGTTCACATAATCACTTTTTTATGAAGAAATCATAATCGATTTCAGTCACATTTGCTATCTTCAGATCTTAAAAAAGCTTATATTAAGGCATTAAAGCCACTTGCTACAATGTTTTATTACAAATAAGCCTTTTCTGTTCCAAAAGCATCCATTAAAACTACCGTCAACTTAATGTACCGGTAATGTGACAGTTTCGTTAAGTAATATGAGTAGCTAGGGTACTATGCGACCAGTTTGATTTTCGCACTAGCTGTAGGAGCCTCATGCATCCTACAGCAAGTCAACGGAGTACTGAAGTACTTTCCATATCATCAAGCGTGTGGCAGATAAGGTATCGAAAATTAAGTCTCGCATTCAGATTGGGCCTCACACCCGAATACAAATCTACTTTATAAAGAAACACATTTATTAGTTTTCTATCCCAGTATCGAGCCGTTCGTCTCTCTCACAACACGTCACATCATTCTATTCTGGGTAAGCATTAGTTGGTCTGCAGCTCACGAGGGAAGAAAGAAGAAAGGGGATTTCAGCGTACACACACTACGGAATAAGTCTCACACCTACGCCATATATGATACATTTTTACCTTTCGTAGATAATCCTCGTGGTCAAGGGGCAGCGTCCTTGGTCCCAGGTTCGAATACCACCACTGCTTAAATTTTGAATGAAAGCCACCAGTAATCGCGGCCGAAGACATTTCGCCTATGAAGACACCCTCATTCAGCCAACCGCCTTTTCAGGAAGGGTAAAGGAGCGGACAGAGACTCAGGGCACTCTCTTGTCCTTGGGGTGGGAAACGGCCGCTGTACGCAGGAAGATTCAGCAATGATTAACGGCATGGGGATACAGAACGCAATGGAAACTACTGCGTTAAAGACACATAATGCGTATCCACAGGGCATATGGCCTGTAACTGAGAAGGCTTCGTGATGATCCCTCCATTGGCAAAACATTCCGGAATAGCCCCCATTCCGATCTTCGGGAGGGACTGCGAAGGGGGAGACGGCCATTACGAACAGACTGAATAACCAACAAAAAGACGACGTTCTACGTGCTGCGGCATGGAATGTAAAAACTTAGAAATGGCAAGGAAGCTAGAAAATCCGAAAAGGAAAAGGGTAGCTGTAGACACTGCGGGGCTCATTGAAGGGAAATGGAAATAACACAAGGATTTCTGATCAGATGAGTATAGGGTAATATCAACTGCAGCAGAAAACGGTATGATGGTTGTAGGATCGTTATGAATAGGGAAGTTGAACAGAGAGTGAATTTCTGTGACCAGTTTAGTGATAGGGTTGTTCTCAGAATCGACACCAAACCAACACCAACAACGATAGTTATGGTATACATGCGGAAGTCGCAAGTGGAGGATGAAGAGACAGGGAAAGTATATGAGGAATCGAAAGGGTAATTCAGTAAATAAATTGGAGCTGAAAATCTAATAGTCACTGGGTGACTGGAATGCGGCTGAAGGGAAAAGACTAAAGGAAACGGCTAAGTGAAAATATGGGATCGGTATTAGAAATGAGAGAGGTGACAGACTAGTTGAGTTCTACAGTAAATTGGAGCTAGTAATAGCAAATACTCTGTTCAAGAATCACAAGAGGAGAAGGCGTACTTGTAAAAGGCCGAGACATACGGAATGATTTCAGTTATATTACATCATTGTCAGACAGAGATTCCGAAACCAGATAATGGATTGTAAGGTTTACCCAGGAGCAGATATAGACTCAGATCACAACGTAATAGTCATGAAGACTAGATTGAAGTGTAAGAGACCAGTCAGGAAATATCAGTCCGCAAAGAAGTGGGGTATGGAAGTGCTAAGGGATGAAGATATACAGCTGAAGTACTCCAAGGCTATAGATTCTGTGATAAGGAATAGGTCAGTAGATAGCTCAGTGGAAATGGGATGGGCGTCTCTAAAAAGGACAGTCGCAGAAATACAAAAGAAAAGACAACTACGAAGAAACCAAGGATAACTGAATAAATAATTCAGTTGGCTCATGGAAGAAGGAAGTACAAAATTTTCAGGGAGTTCTAGGAATACAGAAATACAAGTCAGTTAGGAATATAATTAATAGGAAGTGAACAGAAGCTAAGGCGAAATGGCTACATAAAACATGTGAAGGAAACGAAAAAGCAATGATTGTCGGAAGGACTGACACAGCATATAGAAATGTTAACACAACCTTCGGTGACGTTAAAAGCGAGGGTGGTAACATTAAGAGTGCAGTGAGGATTCCTCTGTTAAATGCAGCAGAGAGAGCGGATAGGTGGGAAGAGTACATTGAAGACCTCTATGAGGGATAATATGGACCTGATGTGATGGAAGATGAAACGGGAGTATATTTAGAAGTGATAAGGATCTAGTATTACAATCAGAATTCAAGAAAGCTTTGGAGGACTTGAAATCAAATAAGGCAGAAGGGATAGATAACACTCCATCAGAATTTCTAAAATCATTAGGGAAAGTGGCAACAAAACGACTATTGGCGTTGATGTGTAGAATACATGAATCTCACCGTATGCTATCTGACATTCGGAGAAACATCATCCACTCAATTCTGAAAACTGCAAGACTATTCACGTTGATGTGTAGAATACACGAGTCTCACACTATACTACCTGACACTCGGAGAAACATCATCCACACAATTCTGAAGGCTGCAAGAGATACTGCACAATCAGCTTAACCGCTCAAGCATCCAGAATGCAGACAAGAATAATATACAGAAGACTGGTCAAGGGTGTCAGTTAGATGACAGCCACTTTGGCTTCAGGAAAGATAGAAACTACCAAGGGGCCTGTTCTGATGTTGGTTCATAGGATTTTTTGACCTGGAAAAAGCTTTCGATAGTGTGAAATAGAGCAAGAATTTCGAAATTCTGTTAATAATAGGCGTAAACTGTAGGGAATGACGGGTAATATACAATATATACAAGAGCCAAGAGAGAAAAATAAGATTGGAAGAAGAATAAGGCAGTGCTCGGATTAAAAAGGGTGTAAGAGATGTAGTATATCCCCGTTACTGTTCAGTCCATACATCGAAGAAGCAATGACGGAAATAAAAGACAAGTTCAAGAGTGGAGTTAAAATTCGGGGTGAAAGGATGTCAATGATAAGATTCTCTGGTGACATTTGTATCCTAAGTGAAAGTGAACAATTACAGCAACTGCTGAATGGAATGAACAGTTAATAAGTACAGAATATGGACTGAGAGTAACAGTAGAAAAACGAAAGTAATGAGAAGTAGCAGAAATGAGAACAGTGGGAAACATAACGTCGAGATTGGTGATCAAGAAGTGGGACTTCTACCTAGGCAGCAAAATAACGCATGGGGGAAGTAGCAAACAGGACATCAAAAGCAGACTACCACTGGCAAGAATGGCATTCCTTGCGTAGAGAAGTCTACTACTATCAAACATAGACCTTAATTTGAGAAAGAAATTTCTGAGAATCTACGTTTGGAACACATCATTCTATGGTAGTG
This sequence comes from Schistocerca serialis cubense, assembly GCF_023864345.2. Lineage (NCBI taxonomy): Eukaryota > Metazoa > Arthropoda > Insecta > Orthoptera > Acrididae > Schistocerca > Schistocerca serialis. The sequence goes on along the minus strand of NC_064639.1, from coordinate 751,744,388 downwards.
AAATACGGACTGTGAGAAAACCAGAACAAAATGCAAACGAGGTATTTGTGATGTGGTGCTGTAGAAGATAGTTAAAAATTAGGTGGACTGATAAGCTTCTCCGGAGAATCAGCGAGGAAACGAATATATGGAAAACACTCACAAGCAGAAGGAACAGGATGATAGAACATCTGTTACGATGAAACTTTCATGATACTAGAGGAAGCTGTAGAGGGTAAATATTGTCATAGATATTGGAATACACGCAACAAATAATTGGGGACGTAGATTGCAAGTGATGCACTGAGATGAAGAGGTTGGCGCAGGAGAGGAATTCGTGGCTAGCGGCATCAAACCCTTCAGCAGACTGATCACTGAAAAAAAAAAATCTACTAAAACTTATTCCGTGAGCGTAAGTTTATACACCAGATCGAGTCGTTGCTGAGGGACACCTCATCCATTCGGGCGTTGTTGCAGCCACGCGCGTCCAACAAGTACCACGCACGCGTGATACCTTTCCCACCCCACACATCTGAAACCCATGAGTCGTGTGATGTCTGCAGCAAACTGACTGCTGTTGTTACGGTAAAGCACTGTTCATCCCATTAACCTAAGACCTAAGAAAGAAATGTGAGATTATTTTTGAAAGGAACTGTTTTTCAATTCTTGTTAAGGAAACTGTTTAGTAATCAAACTACGTGACCGCGTAATCACGTTCCTTAGAAAACCAACGTATTGGTCACCGTTGCAGCTGGCGTTCATCAGTGTGTTGTATCTACTGTATTTTCGGAGGGAAAATACAGCGCTATGTTTGCAACAAAAGCTTAAAAATTGGTGTATTAAAACTGCTAGCCCACGAGAGAAAGTTATATAGGAGATAAAACCACCACAGACAACTAGAAGGCAGTTATTCCTCTTTACGAACTCCATAACATCAATGACATGTGCAACGTGGCTAAATGAAAACTGTAAATGTCCTTTGTACACAGAAACGTAGTGTCTTAACGAATGTAATACGAGGGTTGTCCAGAAAATAAATTCCGATCGGTCGAGTAATGGAAACCACAGTGAAAACCAGAAACGTTTTATTTGCAACAGTTAGGTACACCTTCCATCTGCTGCCCTACACAGTCGCCGCTCCAACTTCGAGTGTTGTCGTAGTGTTGTATCAAATTTCCAATACCCTCGTCATAGAAAGCAGCCGCCTGTGCTTTCGGCCAGTTATCTGCACTGGTCTGCAGCTCGTTGTCTGTGGAAATGTGTTGTCTTTATAGCCAGCGGTTCTTGTGAGCACAGATGAGACTCAGGGAATGCCAATTACGAACTGTGTTGTGGGTGATCAAACACTTCTCATCAGAAACGCTGCAGGAGCGTCTTCATTGCCCCTGAAGTGTGCGGCCGAGAACTGCTACGAAGAAGGAACTGCTCAACAGTTGGGTTACGTGGGCTGCATGACACAGGCGAAATCTTTAACTAGGCCCTCATACTTGGCGGGAGTCGCTATTCCCTACGCATCTTTATGTGCTCACTGTGAGCTCAGAATTGAAAAGAGCGACGCGACACGATCGCCGGACATACTGGAGACAATGCCCAAGCATCTGTGCAAAGCTTTACAGGATTTTCCCTGAGGTTTCCATTTTGCGACCGATCGGAAATTACTTACTGGACAGCCCTCGTATTTAGAGGAGGATTCACCATTCGATTGGAGAATTATATGTCTCTATAGTTCGTCACCCCCCCCCCCCCTCCCCCATTAACCACGGACCTGGCCGTTCGTGGGGAGACTTGCGTGCCTCAACGATACACATAGCCGTATCGTAGGTGCAACCACAACAGAGGGGTATCTGTTGAGAGGCCAGACAAATGTGTGGTTCCTGAAGAGGGGCAGCAGCCTTTTCAGTAGTTGCAGGGGCAACAGTCTGGATGATTGACTGATCAAGCCTTGTAACACTAACCAAAACGGCCTTGCTGTGCTGGCACTGCGAACGGCTGAAAGGAAGGGGAAATTACTGCCGTAATTTTTCCCAAGGGCATGCAGCTTCACTGTATGGTTAAATTATGATGGCGTCCTCTTGGGTAAAATATTCTGGAGGTAAAATAGTCCCCCATTCGGATCTCCGGGCGGGGACATCACAGGAGGACTTTGTTATCAGGAGAAAGAAAACTGGCGTTCCACGGGTCGGGCAGGTAGGATAGAAAATTTCTAAACTGGTGGAAGCCGACCTTGGTGAAGATCCATTTGGATTCCGTAGAAATGTTGGAACACATGAGGCAATACTGACCCTAAGACATATCTTAGAAAATAGATTAAGGGAAGGAAAACCTACGTTTCTAGCATTTGTAGACTTAGAGAAAGCTTTTGACAATGTTGACTGGAATACTCTCTTCCAAATTGTGAAGGTGGCAGGGTTAAAATACAGGGAGCGAAAGGCTATTTACAAATTGTACAGAAACCAGATGGCAGGTATAAGAGTCGAGGCCATGAAAGGTAAGCAGTGGCTGGGAAGGGAGTGAGACACGGTTGTAGCCTATCCCAGATGTTATTCAATCTGTATATTGAGCAAGGAGTAAAGGAAACAAAAGAAAATTCGGAGTAGGAATTGAAATCCATGGAGAAGAAATAAAAACTTTGAGGTTCGCCGAAGACATTGTAATTCCATCTGAGACAGCAAAGGACCTGGAGGAGCAGTTGAACGGAATGGATAGTGTCTTGAAAGGAGGTTACAAGATGAACATCAACAAAAGCAAAACGAGAATAATGGAATGTAGTTTAATTAAATCGGGTGATGCTGAGGGTATTAGATTACGAAATGAGACGCTTAAAGTAGTAAATGAGTTCTGTTATTTGGGGAGCAAAGTAACTGATGATGGTCAAAGTAGAGAGGATATAAAATGTAGACTGGCAATGGCAAGGAAAGCGTTTCTGAAGAAGAGAAACTTGTTAATATCTAGTATAGATTTAAGTGTCAGGAAGTCTTTTCTGAAAGTATTTGTATGTAGTGTAGCCATGTATGGAAGTGAAACGTGGACGATACATAGTTTAGACAAGAAGAGAATAGAAGCTTTCGAAATGTGGTGCTACAGAAAAATGCTGAAGATTAGATGGGTAAATCACATAACTAATGAGGAGGTATTGAATAGAATTGGGGAGAAGAGACCGTGCGGTTCCAGGCGCTACAGTCTGGAGCCGAGCGACCGCTACGGTCGCTGGTTCGAATCCTGCCTCGGGCATGGATGTGTGTGATGTCCTTAGGTTAGTTAGGTTTAATTAGGTCTAAGTTCTAGGCGACTGATGACCTCAGAAGTTAAGTGGCATAGTACTCAGAGCCATTTGAACCATTTTTGGGGAGAAGAGAAATTTGTGGCTCAACTTGATTAGAAGAAGGTATCGGTTGGTAGGACATACTCTCAGATATCAAGGGATCACTAGTTTAGTATTGGAGGGCAGCGTGGAGGGTAAAAATCGTAGCGTTAGACCAAGAGATGAATACACTAAACAGATTCAGAAGGATATAGGTTGCACTAGGTACTGGGAGATGAGGAAGCTTGCACAGGATAGAGTAGCATGAAGAGCTGCATCAAATCAGTCTCTCGACTGAAGACCACAACAACAAAAGTTCGTCACGGCGATAAAGAACTACGACTGATTATGCAGAAAAGAAGTTACACTTCAGTATCCTCTCGCTACTGAGTATGGGTGCCTTTTAGCACATGTTCGTAGGGAAGATTATCCTTTTGACTAGGAATGTTCAATATTTTGATTTGTGTTGCGTGTACTTCGTTGACGCATTTATAAACGTGATACCTCATGAAATGACCTCCTCATATGACACATACTTATTCTTTTTCTTAACGCTCTAAACGAAGAAACAACAGAAACACAATCATATCTGTGACTTGCCCAGAATCAGAAGTGAATGATTCCCTTATACGCATTTTTCCACATTTTAAATGTTTCTCTGGAGACTGCCGGCTTGATGATAATTATGAATTAAGGTAACAAGGCGACCGACGTTTGTCACAACAGACGGCAAAATCATTCAGAATAAGAATGAAAAAGACTCCTTTGTTTTCATTTATGTGGTTATGCGGTGCACGACTTCATACACAAGGCTAGGATGGGAAAGCAGGACGTGAGCAGAAATGATTAGCGAACATGTTAACGCAACAAACAGAAGATCAACGTAACTCGTATTTCTCCAAATTTAGGAGGACTCATCACAAATGATGCAAGAAGAGGTTTAATACAGCTGTCGATGTCAACAGGGAAGAGACTCTGTGTACTGAAGTGCAAACGATTACATCTGTGCCAAGAGTAGGCAACCTGTAGCGGTGTTGCTAGTGGCGGCTGGTGTATAAGAGCACAAGAACACGTGAACACCCTAACTTGTGTCACCTACCGGATTTATTGGTTATTTTTCTTTGAGTGCTGTTAAACGTGTTGTAGATACGGTAATCTGAAACACAGGCCACTAAATCTGCCGCGCTAAATTGGCAGCACGGTCGCGAGCACAGCTTTACTTGTGCTCGTTTTAAGGAGCTTCTGCGCGTCCGCAACTGGCATGACGTAATTTCCTGACGGGCTAAATACGTAAGGATCTGGTAAGCAACGTGTACATTTCACGGTGTGCACAGCTAACCGTTAGTACTCAACTGCAAATTTACATCAGAGTCACCAGCTGGTAGCACACTGCAACAGACTTTTATCCGCGTTCACTCGTTTTATGTCCCACCAGATGTTTAGGACGGGTGGTAGGGACAGAGTGCACTATCCGAAAATTACCTCGAGCAATTAAACAGAGAACCGACTCGTGGAGATAACATCTTGGACCTACTGATGACAAACAGACCCAAACTTTTCGACTCTGTAAGCGCAGAACAGGGAATCAATGATCATAAGGCCGTTGCAGCATCCCTGAATATGGAAGTTAATAGGAATATAAAAAAAGGGAGGAAGGTTTATCTGCTTAGCAAGAGTAATAGGAGGCAGATTTCAGACTACCTAACAGATCAAAAGCAAAATTTCTGTTCCGACATTGACAATGTTGAGTGTTTATGGAAAAAGTTCAAGGCAATCGTAAAATGCGTTTTAGACAGGTACATGCCGAGTAAAACTGTGAGGGACAGGAGAAACCCACCGTGGTTCACCAACAAAGTTAGGAAACTATTGCGAAAGCAAAGAGAGCTTCACTGCAAATTTAAACGCAGCCAAAACCTCTCAGACAAACAAAAGCTAAGCGATGTCAAAGTTAGCGTAAGGAGGGCTATGCGTGAAACGTTCAGTGAATCTGAAAGTAAAATTCTATGTACCAACTTGACAGAAAATCCTAGGAAGTTCTGGTCTTACGTTAAATCAGTAACTGGGTCGAAACAGTGAACACCTTTTTTCAAAGCTGTTTCACAGAGGAAGACCGCACTGCAGTTTCTTCTGTAAATCCTAACACGAACGAAAAAATGGCTGACGTCGAAATAAGTGTCCAAGGAATAGAAAAGCAACTGAATCACTCAACTGAGGAAAGTCCACTGGACCTGATGGGATACCAATTCGATTCTACACAGAGTACGCGAAAGAAATTGCCCACCTTCTAATAGCCGTGTACCGCAATTCTCTAGAGGAACGGAAGGTTCCAAGTGATTGGAAAAGAACACAGGTGGTTCCAGTTTCCAAGAAGGGTCGTCGAGCAGATGCGCAGAACTATAGGTCTATATTTCTGACATAGATCTGTTGTACAATTTTAGAACATGTTTTTTGCTCGCGTATCATGTCATTCCCGGAAACCCAGAATCTACTGTAGGAATCAACATGGATTCCGGAAACAGCGATCGTGTGAGACCCAACTCGCTTTCTTTGTTCATGAGACCCAGAAAATATTAGGTACAGGCTCCCAGGTAGATGCCATTTTCCTTGACTTCCGGAAGGCGTTCGATACAGTTCCGCAATGTCGCCTGATAAACAAAGTAAGAGCCTACGGAATATCAGACCAGCTGCGTGGCTGGATTGAAGAGTTTTTAGCAAACAGAACACAGTATGTTTTTCTCAATGGAGAGACGTCTACAGACGTTAAAGTAACCTCTGGCGTGCCACAGGGGAGTGTTATGCGACCATTGCTTTTCACAATATGTATAAATGACCTAATGGAGAGTGTCTGAAGTTCCATGCGGCTTTTCGCGGATAATGCAGTAGTATACAGAGAAGTTGCAGCATTAGAAAATTGCAGCGAAATGCAGGAAGATCTGCGGTGGATAGGCACTTGGTGCAGGGAGTGGCAACTGACCCTTAACATAGGCAAACGTAATGTATTCCGAATACATAGAAAGAAGGATCCTTTATATATGATAGCGGAACAAACATTGGTAGCAGTTACTTCTGTAAAATATCTGGGAGTGTGCGTACGGAACGATTTGAAGTGGAATGATCATATAAAATTAATTGTTGGTCAGGCGGGTGCAAGGTTGAGATTCATTGGGAGAGTCCTTAGAAAATGTAGTCCATCAACAAAGGAGCTGCCTTACAAAACATTCGATCACCCTATACTTGAGTATTGCTCATCAGAGTAGGATCCGTACCAGGTCGGGTTGATAGAGGAGATAGATAAGATCCAAACAAGAGCGGCGTGTTTCGTCACAGGGTTATTTGGTAAGCGTGATAGCGTTACGGAGGGGTTTAGCAAACTCAAGTGGCAGACCCTGCAACAGAGGTGCTCTGCATCGCGGTGTAGCTTGCTGACCAGGTTTCGAGAGGGTACGTTTCTGGATGAGGTATCGAATATATTGATGCCCCCGACTTATACCTCCCGAGGAGATCACGAATGTAAAATTAGAGAGATTCGAGCGCGCACGGAGGCATTCCGGCGTCGTTCTTCCCTCGAACCATACGCTACTGGAACAGGAAAGGGAGGTAATGACAGTGGCACGTAAAGTGCCCTCCGCCACACACCGTTTGGTGGCTTGCGGAGTATAAATGTAGATGTAGATGTAGACGGTAGCAGATTCCTCAGATATGACAATTTATTCACTATGTAGTAAAACTAGATCGTAAATCGGCATATGATACAGATATACTGTTAGAAATACCTAGTTTGTGGGATTCTGAATGAGACACACTGTTTTAAGTTTTGGTTTCTTTTATACAGTAATCCATTTGAGACTCTGAGAATCATAAAGTACATCATCGTCAATTGTAAAATTGTAGCATATATTTATTCATGCTTCTGACATCTGTCGATCTTAATAAGTCACGTTTATCTGTACTGTAGGTCCACAATGTACATATATATGAACATTCACGAAAAAATTGTCTCACTGCTTCCTCTGATAGTCACTTAAATGTGGAGTCGAAACGGTGTGCTTTTTGCCCTTATGGGTCACAGCGCCTCATTTGTATTCTAGTCAAGAGCCAGAGTTGGTAGATAGTACTACTTGAATTTAATTATTTCCTGAAACGGCAGTTTGTGTTTGGGGATGGTCATTTACTGTACAGGAGTCGGCTTCCTTGTGCACTGTCAACATGAACTCTGTTTTAAGTGCTAACAGAAAAAAAAAAATTACCAGGAGGGCCTGCCATACCAGACACGTTGTATGAGAAAGTGACGAAATCAAATAAGCATGACAACAAGCAAACATTTAACATTGGTGTGTACAATAAGCATACGTTGTCGTGTGAGTAACTCACAAAAACTCCCACGCACGCAAAAATGCGATATGGAGAGTAGTGAAAGCTTAAACAACATTTAACAATGAAGTGTACAATAAGCATAACTTGTGTGAGTAAATCAGAAAAACTTCTCGCTCATAAAAATGCGAAATGGAGAGCTTCTGCCAGTATCCCGTCTCCTACATTCTGCCAGTATCTCGTCTCCTACCTTCTGCCAGTATCTGCCAGGAAGTTTCATATCAGCGCACACTCCGCTGCAGAGTGAAAATCTCATTCTGGAAACATCCCCCAGGCTGTGGCTAAGCCATGTCTCCACTATATCCTTTGTTTCAGGAGTGCTAGTTCTGCAAGGTTCGCAGGAGAGCATCTGTAAAGTTTGGAAGGTAGGAGACGAGATACTGGCAGAAGTAAAGCTGTGAGTACCGGGCGTGAGTCGTGCTTGGGTAGCTTAGATGGTAGAGCACTTTCCCGCGAAAGGCAAAGGTCCCGAGTTCGAGTCTCGGTCGGGCACACAGTTTTAATCTGCCAGGAAGTTTCATATCAGCGCACACTCCGCTGCAGAGTGAAAATATCATTCTGGAAACATCCCCCAGGCTGTGGCTAAGCCATGTCTCCGCCATATCCTTCCTTTCAGGAGTGCTAGTTCTGCATGTTTCGCAGGAGAGCTTCTGTAAAGTTTGGAAGGCAGGAGACGAGATACTGGCAGAAGTAAAGCTGTGAGTACCGGGCGTGAGTCGTGCTTCGGTAGCTCAGATGGTAGAGCACTTGCCCGCGAAAGGCAAAAGTCCCGAGTTCGAGTCTCGGTCGGGCACACAGTTTTAATCTGCCAGGAAGTTTCATATCAGCGCACATTCCACTGCAGAGTGAAAATCTCATTCTGGAATTCAAACCTTGTTCACGTATTAAAATAAGACGTAAAAACGTTATCAGATTTAATCAGTTTGAAAACAAAACGACAAAATTCAGATAAAACAGTCAAAAATTAAATGCTGAACAGATGAAATACATCGTAATAAAGTGACAGTAATTTTTTTTTTTTTTTTTAAACGAGAATGAGCTATAGGGGCAAGGTTCGTCTTGGAGGCAGTACAATCAAGCATCACCTGATTGCGGGACGACCAAAAGCTTTATAACTTTACAGAATCTTATTTGCAAACCTTTCATTTATATATCAGTTGTCAATGCTACGGGTTACCTGCACCCGAGAAGATATTTTAGTCGGCGTTTCAAAGTTAATTATGGGTTCTTATGATAGTACTGTATCTACAAAAGGCCAATCAAGCTGTCTAGCAGAACCAGAGATTTTCCGAACTATGACGTAAACTTCTCGAACAGTGCGAGTTGTATTCAAACACAACCCTAGATTCCAGCTATCCATGTCATCAAGGTAGAGTCTCTGTACTCAGGCACAAACGACGATGTCAGAGTCGCGACTAGACGGCATCTGCGTAACTTCCTGTAGTGATGTGGTTCCGAGAACGAGTGTCCTTAGCTGCTGCAGCGACAGAGGGCGTTCGAGGTACCAAGCCACTAGAGAGCGAGGGGCTCAGCGCACTCCGCTGAGTCCGCCGGCCCCTGATTCGGCATTTCACGGAAGCTTGCAATTCCACTCCTGTCACGTCCGTGTGCTGGTACTAATACGTGATACCATGAGTTAAAGCTGTTTTTAAACGCTTACAAAAATTCAGAATACAATTGTTTTTTGTACTATTTCTCTGAAACACCAGTTCGTGAAAGGGCCACATTCAACTGATCATGCGAAAGACTCTTTAATCTTAAATCAATTCCAACTTACATGAATTTCCAGACATGAGCTGCCTTTACTGTTATTGCAAAAGAAACCTGGACTCGCTTAAACTGAGTGGGTAAGTATGTTGTGGTCATTAGTATCGAAGTATGAGAGAGACCTCTGCCACTAATGAATCACAATGTGTGATCCCCCACGGGCACGAATACACGTATTCGTTGTGGCAGACAAACAAACAACCTATAAATGTCAGTACGAACCGTTTCTTGCTTTGACTGAAACGCGTGCTGTGGTTACTTTATGTAGATATCTGTCTGGAAGCTAATGTGAAAGTATACATCATCCCATCTCATCCCAGACATGTTCTACAGGTGACAAATCTGGGGACCAGGCAGGCCAATCAAGGACTCCTACAGTCCTTTAGGCATTTGGGGTGTGAACTGAGGTGTGGGGGTCTTCTATTATCGTACTGGATCATTGCTTGAGTGCTCTGATTTTGGAGGGTATAACCACAGAGTTTTCCAGGCATGCCACATAGTGGGAAGTAATCAGTGTGATAGGAATATTGGGTGTACCTCCAATAGTTGCCAAATCAGTAAGGTTTACATATACAGCAGCTCCCCACATAATGGTTGCAGGAACTGGTGAGATAAACGTCTCGAGAATCGCAGCATTTTACCAGGTCGTCTACGAACGGAGCATCGTTTGACTGCCACAAAGAAAGCGAGACTCGTCGTTAAAAACCATAAAATGCTACTCTGTGTCCCAGTTGACTCCTCGCTCACCCCGTGCAAGTAGCCATTGTTATGTCGCTAGTGGAGGATGGATGACGGAGGAAGTACTTCAGCTGATCGATGGAAGAAGGAAGTACAAAAATGTTCAGGGAAATTCAGGAATACAGAAATACAAATCACTGATGAATGAAATAAATCGGAATTGTAGGGAAACTAAGACGAAACGGTAGCATGAAAAATGTGAAGAAACTGAAAAAGAAAAATGATTGTCGGAAGGACTGACTCAGCGTATAGGAAACTCAAAATAACATTCGATGAAATTACAAACATGGATAGTAACATGAAGAGTGTAACAGGAAATCCAATGTTAAATCCAATGTGCTGCTAATCCCGGCGAAGGTTCGAGTCCTCCCTGGGGCATGGGTGTGTGTGTTTGTCCTTAGGATAATTTAGGTTAAGTAGTGTGTAAGCTTAGGAACTGATGATCTTAGCAGTTAAGTCCCATAATATTTCCCATACATTTGAAGTTTTTTTTTTTTTTTTTTTTTTTTGTTAAAACCAAGGGAGACAGTGGATAAGTGGAAAGATTAAATTGAAACACTCGATACTGATGTGATAGAAGAAGAAGCACAGTCTATTTAGAAGATATGGGGGATACAATTCTACATTCAGAATTTAAAAGAGTTTCGGAGGATTTAAGATCAAATAAGGGAGAAGAGATACATAACATTCCATCAGAATTTCTAATCATAGGGCGGGGGGGGGGGGGCAGCTGGAAGTGGCAACAAAACGACTATTCGCATTGTTGTGTAGAATGCTGTCTAGCGACATACCATCTGACTTTCGGAAAAATATCTTCCACATTTCTCTGAACACAGCAAGAGCTGAAAAATGCTGAAAAATTATGGCACAACCAGCTTAACAGCGCATGCATGAGATTGCTGAGAAGAATAACATAGAAAAACGGAAAATAAAATTGAGGACGTGTTAGACGAAGATCATTTTGGATTTAGGAAAGGTAAAGGCACCACAGATGCAATTCTGACGCTACATTTGATAATGGAAGCAAGACTACAGAAGACTACTACCTGGAAGAGACGTTCGACAATGTAAAATGGAGCAAGATGTTCGAAATTCAGAGAAAAATAGGGGAAAACTGTAGGGAGAGACGGGCAGTATATAGTATTTAAAGCAGACAAGAGGGAAAAATAAGAGTGGACCACCAAGAACGAAATGCTCTGATTAGAAAGGGCGTGAAACTGGGACGTAATCTTAGGTGCCTGCTGTTCAGTCTGATGCAATGATGGAAATAAATGAAAGTTTCAGGCGTGGAATTAAAATCCAAGGCAGAAGGATATGAATGATTCGATTCACTGACGACATTGCTATCCTGAGTGAAAGTAAAGAAGAATTACATGATCTGCTGAATGGACTGAACAATGTAATGAGTGCAGAATACAGACTGAGAGTAAATCGAAGAAAAACAAAATAATGAGACCCATCAGAAATGAGAACAGCGAGAAACATAACATCAGGATTAATGCCCACGACGTAGATGAAGTTAAGGAATTCTACTACCTAGGAAGCAAAATAACCAATGATGACGGAGCGAGGAGGTCATCAAAAGCAGACTGGCACTGACAATAGGCCTTAATTTGAGGAAGATATTTCTGAGGATATATGCCTGGAGCACAGTATTGTATGGTAGTGAAACATGGACTGTCGATAAACCAGAACAGAAGAGAATCAAAGCATTTGAGACATGATGCTACAGAGGAATGTTGAGATGTAGGTGGACTGATAATAATCGTTCAAATAGCTCTGAGCACTATGGGACTTAACATCTGAAGTCATCAGTCCCCTAGAACTTAGAACTATTTAAACCTAACTAACCTAAGGACATCACACACATCCATGCCCGAGGCAGGATTTGAACCTGCGACCGTAACGGTCGTTCGGTTCCAGACTGAAGCGTCTAGAACCGCTCGGCCACAATGGCCAGCTGGACTGATAATCTGATGAATGTGGAGGTTCTGTACAGAATCGGAGAGGAAAGGAGTATGTGGAAAACACTGAAAAGAAGAAGGCACAGGATGATGGGACATCTGTTAAGACATCGTGGAATGACTACCACGGTAATAGAGGCAGCTGTAAAAAGCAAGAACTGTAGAGCAAGACAGAGATTGGGGTACACACAGCAAATAAATGAGGACGTAGAAGACAGAGATTGGGATACACACAACAAAAAAATGAGGACATAGGTTGCAAGTGCCACTCTAAGACAAAGAGGTTGGCACAGGAGAGGAATTCGTGGGGACAGCATCACACAAGTCAGAAGTCTGATGACTCACTAAAAAAAGAAAGAAACAAAGTGGACGACGCATTGCTACTCGGGCTCTTAACCCAGCATCCAATGATCTGCCCCTTACGGTTCGGGCTGGCACTGGCTGTAAACTCTGCCTAGATTTCAGCTGTTGTTATCCATCTCCTCAACAGAAACAGTCCAAAAATCATCATCTAGTGCTGTAGTCTTCCTAGAACGACCTATACCTGTTCTTCTTGTCACACTATTGTGCTGAGACTATCTCGTCGAAGGCCGTTCTGCATTCGTCACTGTAGAGGTCATTGTCCATCCAAGGTGTTGCACAATGTTTCCATGTCGCTGAAATCAAGTACTAAAACTATATCAATGTCCGAAAGATGGCGATAGTCTTCACTCGCAAGTTCTGTGGGCGTGCTGTATTGCGACCTTTATCTGAAATATTTCAGGCTTGTTTGACACACCAAGTATCTATCATACAGTCACATAGTTCTTCATCTAAAGGAGTGGCGGTTTTCTGTGCTGAAAATTAGCTTGCACAAGGATTATATTATAATTAATATATCCAAGAGGCATGGGAATACTTGAGTGTCAGTGGTCCGTAAAAGTTTTCAAGCAGTTACAGTTACACTTTCCGCCAGTGTATTTGAGCTGTGCATCTTTCGATCTGCATCGAAAGTGCTGTTTGGCATCTCTGCTCGTAGCCAAGAAACAGCCTGCTTAGCATCGCACCAGGGGGCACTCGTGTCGTCCGTCGCGTCGAACTAACCTCGCCCAAGATTTCCTTGGTGTCAGTTGTTGCTCATTGGTAAAGAGAGGTGGCCATTTGTAACGGTACCACTGAACACCTTAAACGGCAATCGATGTTAACGTTATACCTCTGCGAGGAATTTTTGAGAGTTGTGACGGTGAGATAACCTAATAGAAACAGAACAATCAAACTAGGATTCATTTCCGAAACACTCCTGCAGAGTATAACCAACAGCAAACGGTGGGTCACGAATAGACATTCTCCCAGCATAAAAGCAAGTTGTAACATTACATATTAAAACCAGTCGCCAGCCTGATTAGGCGTTCTTGTGTTAAGCAAAATGATAAAGCAGAAGGCAGTGCTAAGACTACCCTAACCTTCCTCGACACACACACTAAACTCTTTCCTTATATCTGTTCATACTACAACACAGTAACCTAACCTTCCAGATAAATGTGCTACTGACAAACAAATGGCCAACGAGACAGTAAACAGAAACATATGCCTCTCAACAATACGTACCTTAAATGAACTAGATGTAACAATTTATAACCCTGTTACCGACACACATGAAACTAATGGAAATACTGAATAGGAAGAAACTTGAAATGATTTTGAATTTAAATCAGGGCGGTCTGCTAATGTTCATAATCTATAACTTCTCTGCTTAGTACAGGGTCTCTATGCCTGTGAATTAACCGACTTGCATTACAATAGATAACACAGTAAATAATTCTTTCTTAAACTCGGTTTGAAGCAACTAATGAAAATCTAACTACACTGTCTCTGAAGGAGCCTTTGCATTGCTTCATTAACTAACTAACTTAGTACACGAGGACCTTTAAACTTTCATGGTTTGATGAACCATGCTCATTAACAAAACTACATCGGTATGTATGGGAAATGGTAAGTATTCTTATCATTAATTATTAATTAAGTAAAACACAACAAACTATAACTCTTTAAATAACAAATGTGCTTTCATAAGCAGTATTTTGACCTAATCGAAAATATAATTTGCTGTGCAACTGACAACACAACATTAAATTCAAGTTCAACCACTGTATCATAATAAATTAGAACACTCGGAATTAAATTCACTAGAATAGGTTTCCGGCCCAAGTTTGTGATTTGCTATAATCACGGGTGTAAGATAGTGTTTTTAGCAACGGCACGATTACTATCACAACCAAGTTCACAAATACCTGGTCCATTTACTGAATGCCAAATGTAAACAATTTAGTGGAAGGCTGGTAGTGCAATTTGCAGTGGCTATTAACCTGGCGGCGATGCAGTCATAGCAATACTGTTGGCCTCATCCTGTTACATATCTTCTTGGCGTCGAAACTACATTTTTATGGGGCCAAAAGCCATGCGATGATAATGGCACCACCAAATGCAGCATCCGCGGCCCATAAATGCTGCCCTTAAGCTCTTCTGGCCTAAAACCTTCAGGAATATGTGTCACAATTATCCGCTACTTCTAATGAGATGTTAACCACAGCACTGCTCAGCCCACACTCCTTACCCGTCACAAAGGACTAGTTGCCACTTGCGCGTCAGCCACGTCTTTTCCACTCCGCCAGGTTACTTCGGTAGTTGCGCGGCTTCCCCACATCTTTTACATTCAACCCTATGTTCCTTAACTACGGACCAAGTCATTTACAGTTATATAACAGTCATTTCAGTAGTTATTTAAATTCACTATATTAATTAAAACTACGTTGTCCATTTACATTCAACCCTACGTTCCTTAACTATGGACCAATTCATTTACAGTGCATTATATGACAATCATTTCAGTAGTTACTTAAATTGACAAGCATAATTTGAAATACATCGTTCAAAAGTTCTCATAACTATAATATATGTACAAGTCAAAGAATTTCCATGACAGATACATCGGTAATACTACAAATTGACATAGAAATATCGATACAGATACAAAATAGGTCAAAAATAGTTGTTGCACATCCGACATCAGTTCCTGGCGATTATGTAAAACATGGACGCTAAGAGAAACTGCCAGATTTAAGCAGCACTTGAGCGAAAGGCTACATTTCCAGTCCTCAGTTATGTGCCTGAGAAACACGACGCTCGAAACAGGGGAAAGACAGTCTTGGCAATGTGTTTGCTGTGTCATATCTACAGAAATGACCGGCAGTATGGACTGGCAGAGTCATATGGACTTGTTTTGTGAGCTCTTAATGAGGAAACTGTACGTGACGCTATATGGAGGTTTCTGTTGCGCTGTGGAGTTCTTATACTGTGCTTTAGGTGTCGATTAATCACAGGTTTGTTAAGAGACGCTTACCGGTTGTAATATCGATAAACTTGTGTTTATACCACTCTCGTTTGCTACTGTTTCCTTTGTGCACTCTTGATGATTTATTAATATTTTGCGTGGTTCCTGTAATGTGTACTCAGCTTGAAGGCAAGTTCAGTTGTATTAGTTAAAACCGTGTGGGCCTTTAATTTCAAATTTTATTTACATGCCTTTTGGTGGAATCTGAAATCACGCAAAGCACACTGCTAATGATCTCTGTCAGTTGATGTTACAATTACACCCCTTCATTGGATGCGACCACAATTTGTAATTTAGGAGTATTATTAGCACTAGCTTGGGCGTGCAGGGTTAATTGAATTATTTGTCATTGATACCGTCTGAGTGTTTTGTTTCCTTTAACCGTTGCCTATTTATTTTACAGCATTCTTTAATAATGGCTCATCGTTCTGACCCGGTGCGGATCGCTATTTAATTTTTTGTTTTTAAAATCACCCGCGATGTCAGTATCGAGATCGGAGTGGAGTCTCTGGCCACCGCAAATCTTTGGCGAGTTGGCTTCCCGCGCGCAGCGAGGCGACAGAAGGAGGAAGAAGGGGGTGCGGGGAGTTAGCTCTTTATTGTGCGTGAGGAGCTACCCCGGTGTCGGAGGGCAAGGCCGCTTGGCCTAAGGGCCCCGCGGTAGCAGGCGGTTTGGGACGGAACGCCGTGGGCTCGAAGATCCTAGTGTGGAGGTCTGGTGTTGTCCCAATGGCGGTCATCGTGTGCTCATTCAGCGGCTGAGAAGTGATTTCTTAGTTCTGCCCTTGGATTCCGACGAAGAATTACGGCAAGTTTGGTGTATGAGGTGAACATAAGAATTCTAAAATGGTGCACTTTGGTGGCGCGTATGTGAGATTTGTGAGTGGTGTGAGCTTTGCTTCGGTACTGAAATCTCTAGTTAGAACACTGTTTGGGAAGAGAGCGTTGATATCGCCATTGGCAGCTATTTACCTGTTTTAAAATAAATGGCTGTTTTGGATCGAAGGTGGATCCAAGTGAGGGTCCGAGTCATTGCTTGTCTTATTAAGAAACCTAAGTCGGCCCTCAGCATATTAAACTCTGTTGTCTACAGATATAACGAGTAATTTGACACTGTGGTAGTGACCACGAGTAAACTTTGGAGGTCCTGTTAAGTGTTTGTTGTAATGGAAAGATTGGCTGTGGAGCTTTTCAGTTGGACGCTTACTAATCGTGTTAATTGCAGTTCACATCTTATGGTATTTTACGATTTTATTTGTCGTGGGGAAATAGCCATTAGTATTTTCATAATTTAGCTTCGGACCTCATAATGTGGTTTGGTATGACCCTCCCAAGAGTTTAAAGCCACAAATATTTTCTTACTGCCTTTCCTGAGGTTGATCTGCAACAATTCTCGATTTGTCTCTTGCCTGTCCCACCGTACTGCTGTTTGATGCGGTGCGGTATAGTCGAAGTGTTCAGTAGTACAGCATCTACTCTCTCGCCCGTTTTAAGCTTTGCGAGCCACATCTACATCGACGTATAATCCCAGTATGCAACTGTGTAAGTTGGTGGCGCCCTGTGTATAGTGGGAAATCTTTCTCATGCCGCATGTGATCCTGAAGCACAGCACGGTGCACAACAGCACATGGCCACGTCGAAATAAGAACATATGTATTGTATACTTTTTTAAAGGATGTAACCACTGAGCTTAAAAGTTGATTTGTGTGTTTTCCTTGATTTATTTTGAAATGGAATGATTTACATACCTGGTTAATTATAACATCTGTGTTTGATTATTTGTCATAAGTCGTTGGGTGTCATATGCATCACATGTAGGGAGATTTATGGTGTACAGTGTTTAAAAGGAAGGAAAATATTTTGTTATACGGTGCGCATTGTAGAGGCTAGGGGGTTTGAGTGTACATTGATACTAATAAGATTTTATTGCATTTAAGTTGTTGTTTAAATTAACATTTGTGTGATTAATATTTATTTGCCTTTAGAGATCACAGGTGGTATCTAGGGAAATTTTGGTATTGCCATGTGGCGTTAGAACCTTTTGTTTAACCTTGAATTATGCAATTTTGTATTTCTTTTCCTTTGCTTCAAAAGGGATTTTCAGTTATAAGCACTGTAATTGATTATGAGAGCTGTTCTTTGATCTGTTATTATTCAACAGACTGTTAGTTAAATGATGCTTCAGGAACTTTCATTAAGAAATTATATTCAGGATTTTGCTGTTCGTGATAACGAATGTTCACTTACTATTTTAAAATCAAGTAACAAAGCTGTAAAATTTTAAAGGTAAAAAAATACACTTTTATTAGAGAAACGGTGCCTGCCTGTACTCCCCATAGCTTCCCCGTATTCAAGGTATTGGTCTTCGGGCGTTGTCTGATGTTTTCCCCTGTATCTACCTCAGCTAACGCCTGTGGGGCCTTGTCAGTAATATTTGCTAACGGAAATGTCATCTCTGTGTTTCAGTTCATATGTGCTTGTTTAATCATGTTGGAACAGAACTGCAGAAGAGGTAAAACTCAACTGTTGCCTATCCTATGTTCAGTTGTTGAGTTTATATGTGTAAAATTGTATTGTCATTTTACTTGTTTTTATTGAAGAGTCTCAGTACTCCTTAGCACAGATGTGTTAAGGAAATACACAAATAATTGCAGTATCTGTTTTGTAAATAAATTGTCTTTTGTGCTTCATATGTTACACTTCTGTAACTAGGCACCTTCACTCTCCAGCTCCTCCCTACCTACAGCATTTCTGTATTTGTGGACGTACTTCTTGGATTTAGATTCGTACCTGGCTTGTTCATGAAGCATTGTCGAGCAGCTGTGACGGCAACATCGCCACTCCTCATTGTTGTAAGGTACAGTGGGGCTATTCTGATCGTTTCAACTGTAAGCCCTATATAACATGAGATGAAACTTTTTAAAAATCTATCAGTGTCGTACAAATGTGGTATTTTATTGTGAATACATTACAGTACACAAAATGATGAAATTCCTTCACACGAACGAAGTATTAAACACACATCTCAGGAAGGCGGAAACCACAATATGTAAAAATGGTGGGGATATTCCATGTGGTAAAGAGGCTATACCGACCAGTGTATTTTAGTGTCAAAATCACAAGCATTTGCCAAAAGTAAACGTTTCTCGTCCTTTTGCATCCCCACACTCATCGTGAAACCATGTGGCAGATTCCTGGCACTTTATCCAGAGCAGCTGCCTATGACACTTGCTACAGCTTGTTTCATGTCTTTCCTGGTCCATGAAGCCCTTGTCTCTTTTCTTTCCGAAAAGAAACCAAGAAAACGTGTTCTCTAGAATTTTGCAGTTAAACGCCAATTAAGCTAATAATTCGACTGAGAGGAAATAGCACCACGTGTAGGGGACCAAATAGCCCCATGTGCAGACATTTCGAAAAGAAGGCCTTGTCTCTTTTCTTTCCGAAAAAAACCCCAAGAAAACGTGTTCTCTGGAATTTCGTTATTAAACGCCAATTAAGCAAATAATTCGACTGAGAGGTAATAGCCCCACGCGTAAGGGACCAAATTGCCCCACGTGCAGACATTTCGAAAAATGTGGCAAATCAGATATTTGCGGAATATGCACGCAATATTTGTTGATACACACAGTGGATTACCTGTGTTCAAGTAGTAATAAAAGTTTAAATTTCACGCTATTGTGCATGACGCACCTTAATTTATTCAAATGTTCAGATGTGTATGACATCCTATGGGACTTAACTCCTAAGGTCATGAGTCCCTAAGATTACACACTGCTTAACCTAAATTATCCTTAGGACAAACACAAACACCCATGCCCAAGGGAGGACTCGAACCTCCGCCAGGTCCAGCCGCACAGTCCACAACTGCAGCGCTTCAGACCGCTCGGCTTATCCCGCGCGGCCACCTTAATTTCTTCGGCTGTATGTACTATGGAAATAATCCATCACAAGTCGCTTACCTCTAGAGTTAGTTCTTCTGTCCCGCGAGTAGCATAACAGAAAACACCCTAACTTCAACCACACGGTGACACAGAGACACAAACTGAAGGCAAAACGGCCTTGTCTCTGAGAGGAACTAGTGCATTGTTGCAAAATTTCTTATTTCAGTCGGATCAGATCTGTCAGTATAGTAGCTCCGCTGTACCCTACATACTCCGAGAACAAATTTTTCAGAAATCATAATCTTCTTTCATCAAAAGGTCATTTCGCGCCTTTTAGTCGCCATCGTGACTCCCATAATTACATTGGAAACGCTCCACAGTACACAACGGCTGAGGTTCGTCACCCTGTGCCGCGGTAATGAGACCCACATTCCGGCGCGCCAGGAGAAAGAGGGCGGCGTTTGCTGGTGCGGCTGGCCGGGGCGGCCACTGGCAGTAACGAGGCCGCGCCGCAGACAGACGGGCAGGTGCCGGGCTAACAAACCTGGCGCCACTCGCGGCAGCCGCGAGGTTTTCTTCGCCTCCTTTGTCCCTCCTGGAGAGCCGCCGCGGCGCCTGGAGCACCCCTCAGGCTTCAAGCTGCGCCGCAACTGTGACGTCAGGCACGCGCCGACTCCGTGGGAAAGGCAAGACGGCCAAGTTGGAAGCCACGCATACACTCCACTATTATTGGAAATTTCCACTCAAATATCTTCCAGATCTTATCACCACCCTACCTACTTCATCGACATGCCAAAAATATTATTTTACTATTTATTTATTTACTTATTCTTCATAACTACAACATGTAATCTGACTAGTTGAAACAGCACATACATTGCATATTTTCGTGGATGGTAACAAATGTATATATTAATTATTTATTCGTAGCACTTAATAAAAGTGAAACCAATACTAAAAGAATGCTGTTAGCAGTAGCAGAATTACTGCTACCACTACAAAAGAACGATGAAACACATATATAGTTACCCAACTACTAATACTACTGTCAGTTCTACAGAATCTTGTAACACGTGTGTCAAATAATGGGTACCTACTGTTATGTAATGTTATGCAATACAGTGGCAGACTACTCTAAGAGACACAGGGAATATGGTGTTGGATGACGTGGCAGTGTTGGGTGACGTTACATTCCCAGCATGGCAACTGGCTATCGTCACTTGTCTTCAGCCACATAAGACAACGCTACTGGCTGAGCTAGGCAGCCGACGGGAATAAAATCACAGCACCAAATATAACTAATGTAATGGCAATTCGAGAATACATTTGTGTAGATAACATATTTAAGTAATTAAAATTGCACGATCACATGTTAATTTAAACGTGAGATGAGGCATTGCAAATTTGATAGTATGTAATCGCCAGAATGTTGAATGCGAGCATGCAAACGAGCGTACTTTGTGCTATACAGGTGTCTGATGTAAAATTTTGGGGTGGAGTTCCATGCCTGTTGCACCTGCTTCGGCAATACAGGAACGGTGAAACGAGTTTGTAAATAACACTGGAAATGTCGTCTGAAGAGTTCCCATACGTGCTTGATTGGAGGTATGATGTGGTGATCGTGCAGGCGAAGACAATATGTCGACACTCCATTGGGTTACAATGGGGATGGGGAGCATAATCCAGTTGGAAAACACTCCCTGGAATTCGGTTCATGAGTGGCAGAACAATAGTTCGAACCGCGAGGCTGACATACAGATTTATATTTTTCAGTCAAGATGCGTGGGATAACCACGAGAGTTCTCCTACGGCTATACGAAATAGAACGCCAAATAATAACTCCAGGTGTAGGTCCAATGTATCTAGCGTGCAGATGGGTTGGTTTCAGGTCCTCAGGTGGACTCCTTATAACCAACACAGTAGCACCATTGGAACCAAGGCTGGATCAGATTCCATCAGAAAACACAACATACCCACACCCTGCCCTCCAGTGAGCTCGCGCTTGACACCACTTAAGTCGCAAATGGAGGTGTTTTGGCATCAGTGAAATGCCAGGGCGTCTGGCACGGAACTGTCATTAAAATAAATCGTTTATGTCACTGTGGTGACAAGTGCTGCTCAAATTGCTGCTGCACATGCAGTGCGAATTGCTAGAGCCAAAGGCGAACAAGATGGTCTTCCCTTTTGGTAGTACCACATGGTTGTCTGGAGCCTGGCTTTCTTGCAACTGTAGATTGTCGTGATCACCGCTGCCAGCAGTCACGTGCAGTGGCTACATCTCTGTCAAGTCTTTCTGAAATACCACAGAAGGAACATCCATCTTCTCTTAGCCCCATTACAAATCCTCGTTGAAACTCAGTGAGGTGCTGATAATGGAGGCTTTGTCGCCTTACGGGAATTCTGCACTAACCTCAACTCATCATGTCCAATCTCTAAGGTAACTAACGCATGCGACCGTTACAGCGTGTATTTAAAGCAAAGCTGATTCGCATCCTCATAGTGTCGCCACTAGCACCACTCTTATGCATTGGCGCTGAATATGAATAACCATCTTCCAGATATAGAAAGAAGTCTACGAACTTTCGTTCTTGTCGCACAATTCCTTCTTGATGCTGTGAATTTTCTCTGTCAACGTTTGTGGTGAAACCAAATTTCTGAGGCTTTGATTGGCACTGTGTCGCAACATGAAGGTCAGAGCTGGCACGTTAGTCATAGGTGGGTGTGCGTGGGGGGGGGGGGGGGAGGTGGGGGTTCATTACTTTAATTGTTGATTTCTTGCATTAAAAGTAGAATCGGTCATGGTAGACTCCGTGATAAGCAGATCGGAAGAGGCTTTCGTTAATTAGTTAATTACAGTCAATCTCAGGGTTTATATTTGCATATTCGAGTTCGTTATTATGAGGTCACATATGTGCGTAATAAGTATCTTCTGTGTAATCTCCCCTTAGTTGCCATGTGTGATATTAAACTGTAGCTAATGAAGTTTAAAGTGAAGTGTACGTAAGGACACTACAGCTAGAAAATTATACAGCGTCCCTTTGTAAAACGTTGTACATCTTTTATTGCGAAACTCAGTGGTTGAGGGTTACCTTCACAATTCAGCGTAGCATCTAGATCACACGAGCCCACGACCATAGCTTCGACTGCAACGAAGACATCATCTGAAAGAATCGGGATAGTGAACTTCAGCTCAACAACCACGAGATGGGACGGACTTGCGTCTCTCCAATGGCAGCCTCACCGTGTACAGCTGCTGTAGTACAAATAGAGGCTGACATTGGTCTTGCAAACGCAAGGACAGTGTTGTAATCTGTTCTGTTTTTGAAACTTCCTGGCAGATTAAAACTGAGTGCCGTACCGAGACTCGAACTCGGGACCTTTGCCTTTCGCGGCCAAGTGCTCTACCAACTGCGCTACCCAATCACGACTCACGCACCGTCCTCACAGCTTTACTTCCGCCAGTACCTCGTCTCCTACCTTCCATACTTTACAGAAGCTCTCCTGCGAACCTGAAAGAAAGGATATTGAGGAGACATGGCTTAGACAAGCGTGGGGTATGTTTCCAGAATGAGATTTTCACTCTACAGCGGAGTGTGCACTGATATGAAGCTTCCTGGCAGATTAAAACCTGTGTGCCAGACCGAGACTCGAACTCGGAACCTTTGCCTTTGGCGGGCAAGTGCTCCACCAATGAGCTACTCAAGCACGACTCACACACTGTCCTCACAGCCTCACTTCCGGCAATACCTCGTCTCATACCTTCCAAACTTCTGAGCTCTGTAAAGTTTGGAAGGTAGGAAACGACGTACTGGCGGAAGTGAGGCTGTGAGGACAGTGTGTGAATCGTGTTTGGGTAGCTCAGTTGGTACAGCACTTGCCCGCGAAAGGCAAAGGTCCCGAATTAGAGTCTCGGTCCGGCACACAGTTTTAATCTGCCAGGAAGTTTCATATCAGCACAAACTCCGCTGCAGAGCGAAAATCTCATTCTGTTCTGTTTTTGTTCATTTGTTTTGGTGCATGTAAGCTACAGATTGTTGTTTTCGCTATTGTATCCCCCCTCATATTATCCTCTTCGACAGACAACGTCTGCTTGATTCCTTGGGCCTACGTCAGTACGTCAGCAGCGTTTTCGCTGTAACAAGTATTCCATGGTACAATCTTACATTTTAGAATCTACATGTCCATGATCACTTTGCACCAACGGAATGTAAACTCTCTAGAAACCATTTCATTCAGTGTTCGCCGGCCTCAATTGTCTTCTCTTCATCTCCAGAGTATGTTGTCAAGTTGAGATGGTTGTGGTGGAATTCCTCGCGAAATCTTAGTTTGGCTTCCTGGATATTGCAATACCGTCAAAGCTCTCTAGTGCAGCTTTGGGACCCAACATTCTTAATGCCTGACAGCCATTATTAGAGAGGACAGTTCCACAAAGTGTTTTCTGGAATTCCCTCAAGGCCATTGGTTCAACTATCACATTTTGTTTGTAGAGATATGTAGCATACAGGTCATGACTGGTCAGATAATGTATCAGTCCACTCGACAGCTTAAGGAATCTGATTTTAAGTCCCTGTCTGATGTTAGGGAGAAATTCGTATGCCCTCCAGTCCGTGACCGAAGCGTACCATTCATTTTGCCATATTTGTAATATGCGACCTTTTATTGCTTTTTTCGTATCAGCCTCATTTCCAAGTATCCTTCGTACTTCCACTAGATTGCCTTTCTATAACCTGTAATCTTAGTGGCACTAATCGTTGAGCTCTTCTCACTATAGAGGCTGCTGGCGTCATAAACTGCAATCTATATACCAAAAAGCTCCCATCACATCCTGTGACTGATGTTATGATAGACTGGCAGTTTGTTATAATTTTCACAGGAAGCCGAGATTACCTATGTGCAATTATTATAATTTTGTTTCTCACGTTTGTAGCGTTTCTGCCTGCGTCCTCCGTGTGAAGTGCAAAGTTACGACTTTCGTCCAAGAATAACTCTAGATATCTCGTTAATGATGCTCTGCTGAGCGGCACATCATTTAATTTTATTTTAGGGTTTCTTGCTAGGTTTCCTTTTTAACAACAGGTACATGGTTTTGCGAGACGCTTAGACGCCATTCAGCCAGTCCATGGAGCACTGCATTACTCTGTCTCCCATAATTCATCCTCTTCAGTTGTTACCAGTCTGTTTCCGTTACCTCTGTCAAGTAAACTAAAATGAAGTGATCGTGTAGTGTTTTGGGCCGTGAGTCCCAGCCTGGGGAGGTTACGCCGCCGAGTCGTTTCAATTGACGCCATACTGGATGACTTGCTTGTCAATAATGATGAAATTGTGATAAGGACCACACAGCACCCAGTCCGCGAGCGGAGAAAATGTGCGACCCAGTCGAATCCGTGCCCGCAGCATTGTAGTCAAACGCTCTTACCTTACAGCTAAGGGGGTGGAAATCCCAATCATTATACCAGACGCTGATACCAGCGGGCAGCTTGTAGATACCGTGTTCAGAAAAAAAAGAATCAAATGTACGGAAAAGTGTGATAGGGAATACCAGTCACTTAACAGCAAAATAATAAATTTAAATGCAGGATAAACATGAACAGTACTATTTACACTATGCAGCGAAGAGAATCCGGACAGCGATTAACGGAGATTGATATTGAATGTGTCCACTTTTTGGCTTGATATCCGTTGGGACACATTCAGTGAGGTGGCAGAGTGTCCCTGGAAGAATTGCAGTCCATTCATCCTGAGGAGAAAGTACCATAGAAAGTAGTTGAATGCCTGGGTATGGATCGAAAAAGTTGACACTCTAACTCTCCCAAAAGTGCAGCGTAGTGCTCAGGTCGGATTCAAAGTAGGCCGGTTCTTTTCATGAATGTTATTGTCCACAGCCATTGCCCCACAGATGTAGCTATACGACAGGATGATCCTCCATGCTAATACAATCATCATCTCCGAAATTTTCCTGTGCTGCACACAATGCACTGTGATGTAAAATGTGTCAACTTTCTTCCGCATTTAGCGTTTCCTTAGGTGCAATAAGAGGACCACACTCAGTGACATCAGGAGTGGTTAGTCTGCTAGGCATTATGTGTAAAAAAAAAAAAAAAAGAGTTTTTGCTTGATCGCTGTAGGCCTGTTAAGTTACCGTGAAATGTCAGGGCGAGATAAGTCACAGGGCAGAGTACCAACGCAAATGCAGAGCGCTGTGAACGAACGGGGGGGACCACTCGGCTTGTTACAGCAGCTCAGCGATGTAGATGTCCCGAGTTGGTAGAGGAGAGTATGCCACTGCATGCTTAAAGTTAAGAGGCGAAAGGTCCCAGAAACTGACAATCTTAAAAAAATATTCACTGAAAATACTAAAAATACTTCCCTACTAACTACGAAAAATGTAAAGTCGTTGTCGAAGTTGTGGTAGTCAGGCAAGCTTGCTAAAATTCTTACCATACGTATAAAGTTATCATTAACAAAATCATTCATATTCTCACTATATACTGTTTATAAAGTGAATAAAAGTGATACAAACACATTATATCCGTGTGAAACACAATTATGAAGATCTTAATGTCATCCAGGAATGACGAAATTTTTGTTACTCTTAAACAAATGCCGAAATGTTTATTTAAGGAAACGTATAGAGACGCGAAAACAAAGAATTCTACATACGTGCGCAAACGATTATCGGCAGCATGAGGGTGTTGTTCCATTATACTATCAATCCTATGGTTATCCAGAGTTTGGTAACTTAATGTAATTTGTGTAACGGAGGAATGCAACACCAATGTGAATAAAGTGGTCTGTTGGCTAGGTTTTGTGCAATTCCGTCTGTGGTGCATAAAACTGAATAAAGCCATTAAATTTGCTGTGTTGAAAAATGAGTAAGCAAGGTTGTATCTTGTACATATTTAAATGTATATATGTTATAATATGTGTAATCTCATGCAATCTGGTCGAGCTGTAAGTTGCTGTGTTGAATAAGACTCTGGGCCACATGACGAAGTTCTGAAATAGACAAGCAGAGCACAGGGTAGGCTATTTCGTCTTAGTCTCTTGGTCATCCACACCACACCGACTCATCCACATATAAACGTAAACATTGTCCGCAGTAGACTGCAACGTGATTTTTATTTAATCGTTCGATTAGCTAATTTCGATTACGTGTCATTGTCGAGCACTTGTAGAACCAACACTGAAAAGCACTACATTATCAGCGTGCATCACATACATAACAAACACTTTACACACCTCACATTTAGATAAAATTGCGCAATGAAATAAAAATCACGTTACAGCCTACTGCGGACCATATTTATGTTTATTAAGCATATGGAGGCTGTGGATCCCGCAAATAGAAAATTTTAAACATGCCCATAAGGTAGTACGCACAATGCAACTGCAGATAAGAGGCAACTGACGTATACAGACGATGTTCCCAAAATAATATAAATCCGAAGATATAATCAACATGTTCAGAGACTTCGCACCTGTTCCCAAGAACATACTGAAGTTTCAAAGGAGGTCTTAGGACCACAAACCACCTTGTGGCAAAAATAATACAAGAGTTTCAGTTCAATAACTTCTGTATACCACATCACATCCGCATATGTGTATGTCATCACATAATATCCAAATAAGGGGGCAACATCCTACTGCATCAATAACCTCCCCATCATCCAAGTACTGCTTCCCGCAAGATACATCCATCATTGGCCCAAGCTGGTGCGAGATTCTCGTTGTAGGATGGATGAGGAAGTTAAGTGAGCTCCTCTCGGGTGTGCAAACTTATGTGAGGCATTGCGTTGTCATGGACGAGGAGAAGTTCATTTACAAACATCAAAAAGTTTTGCATCGCCTCGGTTCAGAGAGTTCCGGAACCGGTACAGAAATTTGGAATAGAGATCAACGTAAACATCATTTCCGCTCTTTTTATTGCTCATGAAAACCACGCATTGCATGTTGTACCACCATACAGCGAGACCTTCAGAGGTGGTGGTCCAGATTTCTGTACACACCGGTGCCTCTAATACCCAGTAGCACGTTCTCTTGCATTGATGCACGCCTGTATTCGTCGTGGCATACTATCCACAAGTTCATCAGGGCACTGTTGGTCCAGATTGTCCCACTCCTCAACGGCGATTCGGCGTAGATCCCTCAGAGTGGTTGTAGGGTCATGTCGTCCATAAACAGCCCTTTTCAATCTAACCCAGGCATGTTCGACAGTATTCATGTCCGGAGAACATGCTGACCACTCTAGTCTAGCGACATCGTTATCCTGTAGGAAGTCATTCACAAGACGAGCACTACGGGGGCGCGAATTGTCGTCCATGAAGATGAATGCCTCGCCAATATGCTTTCGATATGGTTACACTATCAGTCAGAGGATGGCATTCACGTATCGTACAGCCGTTACGGCGCCTTCCATGACCACCAGCTGCGCATGTCGGCCCCACATGATGCCACCCGAAACATCAAGGAACCTCCACCTTGCTGCACTCGCTGGACAGTGTGTCTAAGGCGCTCAGCCTGGCCGCGTTGCTTTCAAACACGTCTCCGACGATTGTCTAGTTGAAGGCATATGCACCACTCATCGGTGAAGAGAACGTGACGCCAAACCTCAGCGGTCCATTCAGCATGTTGTTGCACTCTCCAGTACCGCGCTGCATGGTGTCGTGGTTGCAACGATGCACTTCGCCACGGACGTCAGGAGTGAAGTTGCCCATCATGCAGCCTATAGCGCATAGTTTGAGTCGTAACACGACGTACTGTGGCTGCACGAAAAGCAATTCAACATTGTAGCGTTGCTGTCAGGGTTCTTCCTAGCCGTAATCCAACCTGTAATGCACTGCAGTAGTAGCCCCTGAGCGGCGTGAACGAGGCATGTCATCGACAGTTCCTGTCTCTCTGTATCTCCTCATGTCCGAACAACATTGCTTTGGTTCACTCTGAGACGCCTGGACACTTCCCTTCTTGGCAGCCCTTCCTGGCACAAAGTAACAATGCGGAGGCGACAGAACCGCGGTATTGACCATCTAGGCATGGTTGAACTGCAGATACCACGAGCTGTGTACCTCCTTTCTGGTGGAATGACTGGAACTGATCGGCTGTCGGACCCCCTCCGTCTAATAGGCACTGCTCATGTATTGTTGTTTATAACTTTGGGCGGGTTTAGTAGCCCGACGTCAAAGTTTACACTATCTATATTCTATAGTAACCACAACAGGCCGCAGAGGAAAGGATACTGTCACAATTTTTATCGCAATCTTCGTGCCACGTCATCTCCCTGCCACAGTCTCTGTGCTGCACAGGGTTTCCATGCCTCAGCATCTCCACACCACATTCTCTGTGCTGCAGTGCATCCATGCTGCTGTCTTAAAAGTGCATTTGCACTGCAATATACGCGCCGCAATGTCTCTGTGCTGCAGTCTCCGTCAGTGCCTCAGTGCTGCCACGTTGCCATGCAGCGTCGTGTTTCTGTGCTGCAGCATGCCAGTGCTGCCACATTTCCACACTGCAGTGTCTTTGAGCCACAGTCTTCATGATGTAGTACAAACGCAGCCTGTCTCCACAGGCAATCCGCGCTGTAGTCACCATGCCGCCACGTCCAGGCACTCAAGTCTCTGCTCCACAGTATCTACACCACATTCTCCATGCTGCGGCATATCTATGCCGCATTTCTAATTTTCAGTCTCTCCACGCCACAGTCTCCATACCACAGCATCTGAGAACTGCAGAAAGGGTGACAAAAGTAAAGGGATAGCGGCTGCCCGGAGATGGCGGCAGTATTCCGTACACAAGGTATAAAAGGGAAGTGCAATGGCGAATCTGTCATTTTTACTCGGGTGATACAAGTGAAAAACTGTCCGACGTGATTATAGCCATACAACGGAAATTAACAGATGTTGATCGCGGAATGGTAATTGGAGCTAGACGCATGGGACATTCCATTTCGGAAATCATTAGGGAATTCTATATTTGGAGATCCAAAGTGTCAGAGCGTGTGCCGAGAATATCACATTTCAGACATTATTTCTCACCACAGAAAACGCAGTGGCTGACGGCCTTCCCTTAACGACCGAGAACAGCGGCGTTTGCGTAGTTATCAGTGCTAACAGACAAGCAGCACTGCGTGAGATAATCGCAAAAATCAATGTACGATGTACAACGGAAGTATGGCAGCGCAGCGAAATGTGGAGTTAATGCACTGTGACAGCGAACGACCGATGCGAGTGCCTTAGCTAACAGCCTGACGTGGCCTGGAGCGCCTCTATTGCGCTCGTGATCATTTCAGTAGGACCCTAGACGACTGTAAATCCGTGGCCTGGTCAGATAAATCGCTATTTCAGTTGGTAATCGATGATGGTAGATTTAGAGTGTGGCGAAGACCCCACGAACTT
Organism: Schistocerca serialis cubense; assembly: GCF_023864345.2. Classification (NCBI taxonomy): domain Eukaryota; kingdom Metazoa; phylum Arthropoda; class Insecta; order Orthoptera; family Acrididae; genus Schistocerca; species Schistocerca serialis. Next base: position 751,714,629 of record NC_064639.1, on the reverse strand, counting down.
TCTAGACAGTTCGAGTGAATGATTTGGTCATCCAGATCACCCGACAAAATTCTCAGCGTATTATGGGACATCATCAAGAGGTCAGTTCGTGCACAAAATTCTGCCCCGGAACACTTACGCACTTATGGACTGGTATAGAGGCAGCATAGTTGAGTATTTCTGCAGTGTAGTTCCAGCGATTTGTTTGAGGCCACGCAATGTCAAGTTGGTGCACTACGTCGGGTAAAAGGAGATCTGACACGATATTAGGAGGTACTCCACGATTTATCTCACCCCAGTGTACATGACACTGTCTGATCACACCAAAACGTCTCCATGATGCAGCACTTCTGCACCACAGGCTCTGTACTTCAGAATATTAGCGGTGCCAGCTTCTCAGCCCCTCTGCGACTCCTTCCCACAGTGTCTCTGTAGCGCCGCAACTTTACGCCACAACTTCTCTAAGCCTCCATGTCTGTGGACTACAACCCTTCTGACATCTGCCAACTCCAGAATGTAGGTGATGATCCGAAGCGTCGGTTTTCGCTTCGCGTCACACTGAACACGGAGCAGCAGAGGCAACATATGAGACATTTAATTTAAGTACTACCATAGCTGCATTGCATTTGTCTTCTTGATCAGCAGCCATAGCTAACGGAAAGAAAAACTTTCTAAAATTTAAACATGGCTGAAGCAGCAACTGTTGAAAGTTTTCACGGTAAACAATAATAGCCAAACAGTGGCAGGATATTAATTGAAATCCTTGACCACGGTTTCGGTATATCTAAATATACCTTCATCAGAAGCAAAAGTACACTAAAATCATATCCTGAAGTGGAGATACACTTAATTTTAACTACGGACCACACCTCTGTCACGATTGTGTTCTGTATCTCCACTGCAGGGTGTGATTTTAGTGTATTTTTACTTTCGATGAAGGTATATTTAGATACACCGAAACCGTGATCAAGGATTTCAATAAATCTTTATCCTGAAACTGTTTGGCTGTTATCATTTACGGTGATGGAAATGGCAACTCATCAAGCGATTGCAAGCAAGAGGGCGGGTAGTCCTGGTAGTGAAGCAGGCAGTTGTGTAAGTTAGAGGGAAGTAAGTACTGAAAACCAGTGGTAGACAGAAGAGTGATGTACATTACTTTTGCATGTTAGGATGTACGGGTACTGATACTATCAAGAACTTAATGAACAAGTAAATTAATAGTAATGAAAGGAAGTATGAGGTGGTAATATGTGTTTATGCTCTTTGTGAAGGATGTGGAGAATTTTACAAATAGTACGTGTAAGTTTCTTCAGAGTAGAACATGTGCTGCTGTTAATGATATTAATCATGAAATAGATGGTGAAATCAATGTTAATAGTATGCCTGTGTAAATGGTAATGCTAGTTATAATGAAGATGAGTTGATGAGTGAGGTAGATATCAGTTGCAATTATGGGAATAGAGTTATAGTGGTTTGCCCGGTGAAAAAATTGAAACACCACGGTATATGACGGTATACCACGCGAGGTTCCAGCGTACCACCCAAACTCGATCCTATCGCATTATGCGTACTTAGTATGTTGTGGACCTGCGCCGGGTATCACCATACTGGATGCGTTGAAAGCTGTATCCAAGCAACGCTAGGCAAAGAGTTGCCTCAAACACAGGAATCGATAAAACCATGCACATGGCTCAGGCTTCTTTTTACCTGTGTGGTCCTTCGCTGTCTCCCCCTTTTCATTTCTCAGAGCTCACCATGTCTCATCAGTTGTACCCTCTCCACCGTTTCAGTGAAACGTTGCTTAACGTTCCCAGTGAAATCCTCAACAACATATAGTTGTTTCTAACTATCCAGATCCCATCTGCTTGATTTCCTAAAATTTTCAGTTTCTTCAGTTTTAATGAGCAATTAATCAACAATAAATTGTGGTCATAGGTGGCATATCCTCCTGGAAATGCATTAGAGATCAGAAACTGGCTTATAAACCTCACTTACCATTATGTATTTATTATGAATCATAACATTATCCCAAGGTCTCTTCCATGTATATAGTCTCCTTTCATAATTCTTAAACAAAATATTTGCGATAATTAAATTATGTTCTGTGCAAGACACTACCAGACAACTAACTCTTTACTTTCTTCCTCGTAGTCAATGTTCTCTTACAATTTCTCTTCTCGTAGTGTTCCTATTAACGGATACCAGTGACACACCACAATTAAATTTGCCTCTCATTAACACTGTATGAATAATTCGTTTATTTAACCATATACTTTTCCAACTCTTCACCATCTGCGGATCTAGTCGGTATATAACCTTGTGAAACTGTCGAGGGTGTTATTTTTACCTCTATCGAGGCTACGATAGCGTGCTTGTAATGCTGTTTTAGTAGCTTATCTCTATTTCCATTCTCTTATTGTCATTAAATCCAGTACTTCATTAACCCTATCTCATTTTGTGTACCAGATGTCCTGGTCTCCCTACCACAGAACTTAAGAAATTCTCCCTATAACTTCAAGCTATCCATTTCCCTATTTAAAGTTTCTAACATACCTATTCGATTTAGAGACCCAATATTCCATGGTCCGATACTTATAATGAAAGCATTATTTTTCCTGTTTTAGCTAAGAGGATGGCATTCTCTTGTAGTCATACAGTAGCACTGTATGGCCTCGGGAAAAGAATCACTGCTGTAGTTTTCCTTTGTCCTGAGACGTTCGCAGTTTTAAGAGAGAAGCATCAAGTTGGTGACTAATGAAAGAAAAATACGTTACACATTGACAAGAAGATGAAACAAGATTACAGGACGTGTTGAAACATTAGTGAATAAGTTCCTTGGCACTAGGGAGAGCAGTAGAGAATAAAATGTTTAGCGAAAAGTTGCAGTCTGGTATAGTTCTGGCTTTTCTTATCGGGACCAGACGCTATTGTGCCGTCTACAGGCCTATGGTTTGCTCCTTTTTCGATTATTGTATATAAGTATGGGCTGTTCGGTAGTCTCAGCATAATTGCTCGCACAGTTACTTGGCACTAGAACAGTGCTTTAGATGATATATCTAAGGGCATGCTCGCGGTGCTATTGCAGTTTACAGTAAGAATCTTGCGATAGTCGATTGTTTCGTGCATATTCTTCATCCTCATTTCCGAACAAGGCTGAAGTAAGTCCGATGGGAAACCCAATTTCGCAAACTAGTTTATACATTTTTGTGCCATAATGTACCAAATAGTCGTTTAATAGCCGGGAGTAATGTCAGGAAACGGTTGGTTCAGTTTAGTCGTCCTCTAGGCGATGAATGGTAGTCATGAAGTTGTAAACATGAGTTTGCAAAGTCAAACTGCGACCAGCTGCTTGGTCCTGGTGTCAGACCTTCAAGATGTATCCATACTTCGATGCGACACATTTTTCCTAGCGATGGATGATTTGAAGGAAACTCTCATTGTAGAAATTTACATTTCGACTGTTCTGGAAACCTTCTCCCTAGAAAATTTTTTCGTCGCCGTTATAAAAATACCAGCCACACAATGGTGTTTCATTACCTGTGAAAAGAGGAATATGCCACTTGGTGCCACCATGTCAGAAGAATAAGAGCGTGATGGGGGACTGAGGTGGGCTCAGCGGGAGGGGGGTGGGGGAGACGTGAGCTAAAATTCGGCAGTCCAAAGAAGCAGAATGTTTAACTATGTCCTGGGGTGGTCTCGTGGAGCGAAAGACCCCCTTGAATAACTTACCGCTACACTTCGTCTTGACTGACTCCTACAACCTTGTCAGATTTCTGTAGTATGCTCCTGTGACAGTTTGCTCATGACGCGCATAGTCTGTCAATGGGCAATATCTCTCCACTTCCCTGAACCTCCTGACGTTTCTCAGTTTAGTTAAGTGAGTGCGTGGAAAATGTCATAACCGGAGTATAGTATGACTGTTATTTGCAGAGATTACTACTGCCCGCTCTTGGATTATCTCAATTAGACGTCGTATAGGATTCTTCCTTACCTGTTTTGCCGCAAAGCTCTCGTAATTGATGTCTATCGCAGTTGTAGTACAAGCGTCATCGGACTCTGTGGAAAGCTCAGTTTCATATCCTGTAATTATAAGTGATGACGCAGGAAGCTATATTACTTGAAATAATATTCCTTGATACCCTTATGATGTGTTCATTTACGAAAATCACCGCAATGGGACAGCAATGAAACCATATATCACATATTAACTCAAAACCAGCAATTTTTTGAGAGTACGTTCTTGCGACAGGCCTAGTCCGAAAGGCATCCTATTGGTGACGGGCGACTCCGCCGCGCCACCAGTATTTCGTATTTACAATCGAAAAACAGCGTAGCTGTTCGTACTGATTCGATATCTTAAACACTGTCATTTGTTTATTGAAACGACTGCTTCCTTGCGCCTTAATATTGTTGTAAGAAATTGCTAATGACCTGTAGGATTCTCCTAATATCCGTAGTGGACAAATTGGCTTCTGTCAGTAAATATTTATGAAGCAAACTCACTAGCTTCGCGCCAGAATGGTTGTGGTTTTCCTACGTATCGTGCGCTGATGTTAAGTGATTCTCTCACAGCTAGAAACAGCGTCTCACCCCACTGCCTACTTACAACGCCAACCAGATGGTCCAGGGGCTACTTCAGCCAGGTGGTAACTGAAATATTACTTTCTGCTAAGCGCCGTGCAGTACTGTCTGAGTTCATTGAGTGCTGCTGATACCTGCAGACACGCTATGAAATGCAGATCTGGAAAATAGGGAAATAAAATGAGGTTTGGAAACATATAAGGGGTACCTTACAAGTGACACATCATTGTACCCCAAAATAAAGATGCAGCACCTTCCAAGATGACGGTCAGGTCTCCGTTTATTTCGCCAGTAGTCGTTCGTCACGTTTCAACTGCTTGCATTCCTCCTTTACCACAGTATCATAATGATACACACAGTACTTTTCGAGCGGGAGGGTTCGTTATTGCGATTCCAATTCCTCACAGAAATATTGTCTTCCACTTTCTTCTTCACCATTCAGATTTGTTTGACCTCACTGGAAGCGTCTGCTCCATCTAACTACCTGCAAGGAAACAGCATTACATTAACTTTTCTGTGCTGTGTTGTGTGTAATAATAATACATCCCTGTCGATTAGACTGATACTTTGGTTCTATGAAACCTACAATGTTAGGTTGCTGAAAAGATATTCTGTAGTTAACAGCGTATTGCACTATAACTTTGTTGTATATGAAAATATTTTCAACAATCCAAACGGTGTCAGTTATCCTCATGCCGGAAGACCAACTTATTCTAAAGAAAGTGTGGTCTGCATCGAAGAACTAGATAAACTGCTACGGTTGTTAATCTCTAAACCATTAACTTGATAACATTTCTCTGTGCAACAGGTAACAGTAGCAGACACAGTCGCTACCAACCAATGATTGACTACAGTTCACATTAAAGTGCGCTGTATGTGGAATTTATATTAGAGCAAAAATGTGGTGCTCTTTATGGTACAAAATGGTGCTGTAGTACCTTTTGCAGCAGTAAGCTGCCTTGAATGCAAAATAATTCCATGCAAAAACAAAATGAGCTGTACAACTCAGACATAAGCATTCTTGAAGGAGGTAGATAATATACCGGGCTTGGTCTAATTCGTGACGTGAAGATACCGTGTAAGCCAATGTCTGCGATACACAAAACGGCTCTGCGGCTTACAGGCAAGACTTAGACTTTCTATTTTTTACTAATGAGTTGTTACACAATAGAGAGACATACTTCGAAGAGCGTGGCGATGTGTATTTCAGGAATCAATACTATAATAATAACAGGAACCTGTGTTATCATCTTTTACAAGTAAGTTATGTCTATTTTTATATACACTTTTCAGTGTTTCACCTTTCACCTGTGTCGTAACTTGAGAAGAAAATTATGCAATAACTGCCCAAGATCGCATTGCAGCTTAACATCTTCAACTTTTGTAGTCCTGCCTTCCTCAGTTTCGTGTAATATTACGGTACATTGATAATTTTTACTTTATGGACGGTATGACTACAACGTAATGAAACACAATTTTCGTGTCATACTCGTTTCGCCTTTATATTCTGTAAGGCATTAAAAAAAATTAAAATAGATAAACTCCCCGCTTCGCCTTCTGGACGCACACACAGACACAAACAAAGACACACACACACACACACACACACACACACACACACACACACACACACACATACATACAAAATGCATACACAAAAAGATCACAGATACTTCAATAATTACATTCGAAAGTTGGTAATAACATTAGATCTTTGGCAGTAACATCTGACAGTCTACAAAACAAACCAAAACATTGCATCAAGATAAGTGTTCAGTTCCTAGTGCTGTGAAATGTGGGAGAAAAACCGCAAATTGGCATTTATAACAAGAGGAACAACACCAAAAATGGAACAGGAGCGTAATATGCAGTAAATCGTCCACGAAAACTATAAGTGCAGTTCAAAAATATTACTTCATAATAGCAAAAACCAGCCATCAGAACTGTTTATAACCTATAGGTACCTTGACAAAAAAGTAAACTAAATAGCAGAAATATGTACATATTATGGGCCACTGAAGATGCCTTAAAGAAATTAAAGGTGAAACGCGCACGGCACGAAAATTGTCTTTCATTCAATTGTAGTCAGACGGTCCATAAAGTAAGAATTATCAATATACCGTAGAACTGACGAGCTTAATTTCTCTTTCATAAGGCAAATCGAATAACTTCACTTCTATTAGAAAAGCTTCGTTAATTTGATCGAAAAAGTGATTGGCATTAAATGTCTTGCAATCTTCATCCTTATCCTAAAAGCAAACTTACATTCTATCAAGGAAAATTTCAGGAAATATTTTAAGTTCATCTGAAAGGACTGTTCCAAACTATATCCCGTCATGACTGGCCACGGAATTTTGTAGGCATTATTATTCATTTTCTAAAGGAAAACAGTCAAGATGAGGTTATTTGTTCAATTGAAAACACTGACGTTGTGATTTAGCGGAAAATGAATTATTTTACGGTAACTAAGGTAACCTGCTACGTATACTTAAAGGTGATTGTTGTGTTGTCGAACACCGACATTCCCTAAAATCGACGACAACCTTTTCAGTATTCAAATGCGATTTACAAACAGTTAACTTTTATTAAAAAACGGGTTAGAACAAACGCCATTATCGCAAATATGGAAGGGTTAATTTTATTACTATTCTCCAGTTCGTATCATACGCTACGAGAACAGCAAAACCACCCAAATTTCCAGAAGTAGCCGATAAAATTTCAGGAAGTGTAGCAGGGTGTTACATAATATTTCATATGAAGCTACATAATTGACTTACATTTCTGCCAATTCAACATGAATTGTTGAAGCGCTGTTCTCCTTCTAATGCGGAGAACGAATTACTAAACGATACTACACTTTACCAACGGTGCCATTCCATTAGAGGCACGCTGTCATTCTTAGGCGCAGTTATTTCTACCATAACAGCAGACATATAATTGCAAACAACCAAAGTTTTAATTACATTAGTCTATATTTCAAAGTGATGACTAGTACTTTGTAGCTACTCTTCGTACGACTGATACCGAACACTGGGCCTGATGACTAATTTTCTTAAACCAAGTGTGTGCCTCGGGATGACAGTAAGATGATGTGCGAACTTTCTAATTCGCTGGTTTGCCGTACCTTCCAATTTTTTTCCGTTTTACAAATTGCAAGGATATTCAGAAACATTTGAGACATCATTGTTAACAGTTCCTTTTGGAATGCAACTAACTGTAAGGTTGATTTTAGAGTCTAGTAAACGATGGGATCAGGGTATTGGCTGATCTGACATGGAACCAGGTTATTGCGTCTTGCCCAGAAATGCAGTTACGACCTGCTTTTATTGCGAGAGCTATTTCATCTTCCTTTATTGCATCAGTTAATTTAGCTGGCGCTCCTTGAGGAATGTTGTACGGTTTCCGGAATTGAGTTTAAGATCTGGAACTTGGATACTTATGTTAAAGAACGGATATTACTTGTGTTTATCTTCTATCATTTTTTTCATTATTTTTGCGTCCTAGTTTAAATATACTAACAAGTCACTTGTAATTTTCAGAGCTGTTGGAAGTATTTGACAAGTAGCGTCTTACCAACGGGTTTTGTTCTAGTGTGTTCTCGAGTAGTATTACTGCCTGTTTCGGATATGCTTTTCCTTCAGTTTAATTATCAGAGCCTTCGAACACATTTGTCAAATAACAGTCATTGTCTACTTGCTCTGATCTGCCCTTAATTATTTGTAGCTTCTGGTTTTGATATACAACTGAGTCGTTTCAAGTTCGCAGTTTCGCTCTTCACATAATAATCATTGTCTGTTGACGGCTCGGGGTATTTACAATAAAAATTCGACAGCAGGACATAATTCAAGTATGTAAGGAGAAAGGCAAGGAAGAAAGATTAAGAGAGCTCAGTATCAACAGCTAATTGTCTATTGAACAGAAGATTATATATTCATATATGTAGCTCCCTAAATGGCTTTACTACAGTTTTCCAGACAACAGTCAAGGGAGGACTGTAGAGTGTTAAAACCAAGAACCAAAATATGATAAGAAAAATTAAAAGTGGATGTTTCCAAGTAGCAGTCGGTAGGCCAGCCCATGGTGACATTAGAGCTGAAATGCTCTTACCACAGCTCTCAGTAGAAGTTTGAATAATTTCTGGCTGACATGGGCAACCACCAGATGTAAAGCTTATTTTCCTTCTTTCCCTTCTATACTGCTATATTTTGAGCAGTGTCATAAGTCAATTTCCTCTTCGAAATTGTTTAGTTTCTACAGCTGGTGAAAGCAGATATGTAGTGTGTCTTCGTGACAAACGTACAAACTGAGAGTAGAATTGCTACGTTGATTTTGGGGCACGTTGACCTCAAACAGATGGCTGAAGGTCATACAGGCTCAGTAGAAATGCATGTCACACACAAGGGATTTGCCTCAATGCAGGGACGAGATGCTATACCAGCGGAATTCTGATACACACTTACATCATCAAAAATTGTGCATCTTCAGCCAAAATTCTTCTGTCTTAATACCTAAATTTCTGCCTGCCTCTTCAGAAAAATTCACCAAACACACACTTCCAGGCATATATATAGATACATTTTGACGTTAATCTTGCATCCTCCTTTCAAGACGCTGTCCATTTGGTTCGACTGCTCTTCCAAGTCCTTTGCTGTCTCTGACAGAATTTTAATGTTACAGGCATATTTCCGAGTTTTTATTTCTTCTTCCTGGACTTAAATTGCGAACCCAAATTATTCTTTGGTTTCTTGCACTTCTTAATGTACATATCGAATAACACTGGGGATGGGCTACAAACCTGTCTCAATCCCTTCTCAACCACAGTTTCTCTTACAATAGCCGTCTGTTTTCTGTAAAGTTGTAAACAGTCTTTTGCTGCCTGTATTTAGCCCCTGCTATCTTCAGACTTTTGAAGAGAGTATTCGAGTCAACATTGTCGATAGCTTTATCTAAATCTACAAATGCTATAAACGTAGATTTGCCTTTCGTTAACCTCTCTTCCAGTAAAAGTCGTAGAGTTAGTATTGCCTTCTTTGTACCTACATTTCTCCAGAAAAAACTGATCTTCCAAGAGGTTGACTTCTAGCAGTTTTTCCATTCTTCGTGTTAATGTTTTGCTCTATGATTTATTAAACTGATAGTTCGGAAGCTTTCGCGAAGGTGGAGATGATAGTTTCTTCCTGTGTAGGTGGGCGCCAAAAACTAGTTTCGCAGTCTGAGGTGAAAGTAGGTGACTGAAATTTCATGAGAAGATCCTACCGCAATGAAAGATCGCTCACCTGTTTCGGGTAATACAAATCGAGCTGACCTTCTTTGAACTTTTTCAATGTCCTCCATCAACCTATCTGATGTGGATCCTATACCGCGCAGCAACACTTCAGAAGATGGTGCACAAGCGCAGTGTAAGCAGCCTCTTTAGCTGTTTCGTTTTCTAGGTGTTCTGCCAATAAGTTACATCCTTTGGTTTTCTTTCCCCGCAGCACTTCCTATGTGGTTGTTCCAGTTTAAGCTGTTCCTAATTGTAATCACTAAGTATTTAGCTGTAGTGACGGCCTTAAGATTTGTGTGACCCTTTCGGTACTCATGAGGATGATGCCACATCTTTCATCATTTATAGTCAATAGCCACTTTTCACACCTTGCATATTTCTTGTCTAAATCATTTTGCAATTGGGTTTGATCATCTGATAATTTTACAAAACAGTATATAACAGAAACATCTGCAATCAGTCTACGAGGGTTGCTCAGATATTCTCATAAATCGTTTACGTGGAACAAGTACGGTAGAGGGTCTGTAACACATCGTTGGGGAACATAAGATATTTCTTCTATTTTATTCGATGAATTTCTGACAACTACTACAAATTGTGACGTCTGGCAGGAAACCACGGATCTAGCTGCACAACTGAGACAAAACTCCATACGTACGCAATCGGATTAGAAGTCGCTTGTGAGGAACTGTGTGTAGAATCTCCTGGGAATCTAAAAATATTAAAACTGTTTAACACCTCCTGTAGACAGCAACAGCACTCATTGCTTCGTGAGAATAATGAGCTAGCAGCATTCCACAAGAAGGATGTTTTCGGAATCAATGATGGCCGACCGCTGTTGCTGAGCGGTTCTAGGAGCTTCAGTCCGGAACCGCGCTGCTGCTACGGTCGCAGGTTCGAATCCTGCCTCGGGCATGGATGTGTGTGATGTATTTAAGTTAGTTAGGTTTAAGTAGCTCTAAGTCTAGGGGACTGATGACCTCAGATGTTAAGTCCCCTAGTGCTTAGAGCCATTTGAACCATTTTTTTGATTTCATGTTGAATGTCTGTCAATAAATCATTTTCTTCGAAGTAATTTATTAAGTTCGAGCACAGTATATGCTCCAGATACCACTGCAAATCGATGTTACTGATATGGATCTATAATTTAGAGGATCACTCTTATCTTCGTGGCCGGCTGGGGTGACCGAGCGGTTCTAGGCGCTACAGTCTGGAACTGAGCGACCGCTATGGTCGCAGGTTCGACTCCTGCCTCGAGCATGGATGTGTGTGATGTCCTTAGCTCAGTCAGGTTTAAGTAATTCTAAGTTCTAGGGGACTGATGACCTCAGATGATAAGTGTCATAGTGCTCAGAGCCATTTGAACCGTATCTCCGTTCTTGGGTACTGTTGTCACTTGTACCACTTTCCTGTCTTTAGGTAAAGATGTTTTGGCCACTGAGCGAATGTATATGATTGCTAAGTGTGGAGCTATATTATCAGAGTATTCTGAAGGGAACATGACAGGTATACAATCTGGACCATAGGCCTTGACTTCATTTGTTTAAGCTGCTACACTACACCCAGTTTACAGGGTGTTACGAAAAGGTACGGCCAAACTTTCAGGAAACATTCCTCACACACAAATAAAGAAAAGATGTTATGTGGACATGTGTCCGGAAACGCTTAATTTCCATGTTAGAGCTCATTTTAGTTTCGTCAGTATGTACTGTACGTCCTCGATTCACCGCCAGTTGGCCCAATTGAAGGAAGGTAATGTTATGGGGGCACTTGAAAGCTCTTGTCTACGCAACCCCGGTACCAAATGTAGAGGCTCTTCGTGCTCGTATTGCGGACGGCTGTGATACAATACGCCATTCTCCAGGGCTGCATCAGCGCATCAGGGATTCCATGCGACGGAGGGTGCATGCATGTTTCCTCGCTAACGGAGGACATTTTGAACATTTCCTGTAACAAAGTGTTTGAAGTCACGCTTGTAAGTTCTGTTACTGTGTGTTTCCGTTCCATGATTAATGTGATTTGAAGAGAAGTAATAAAATGAGTGATTTGAAGAGAAGCAATAAAATGAGCTCTAACATGGAAAGTAAGCGTTTCCGGACGCATGTCCACATAACATCTTTTCTTTATTTGTGTGTGAGGAATGTTTCCTGAAAGTTGGGCCGTACCTTTTTGTAACACCCTGTATATACTTGTAAGTTATGGTCGCATCAGTTCTTGAAGCGAATTCTGGAACATTTACTTCGTCTTCTTTGGGGAACGTATTTCGGTAAACCGTGTTTAGTGACTTTATGTCAGTGGTACTATCATCAGAAACATCACCGTTATTGTAGAGGAATAAAGGTATTGGTAGCGTGTCGCCACTGGTGTACTTTACATACGACCACAATCTCTTTGGGTTTCCTGCCAGATTTAGAGACAGAGTTTCGTTTTGGGAATTATTAAAAGTATCTCGCAATGAAATTCGTGCTAAATTTTGGGATCTAGTAAAACTTTCGCAATCTTGAGAGTTTTGTGTTATTTCAAATTTGTCATGCTTTTTTCGTTGCTCTTGCAACAACTTTCTAATTTGTTTTGTTTCCCATGGTGTGTCAGTACCATTTCTTACTAGTTTATTTGTCATATATGTCTCAACTGCTGTCACTACTATTTCTTTGAATTAAAACAACATTTGGTCTACGCTTACACAGTCAGAAATGAAGGCGTGGAGAGAGTCTCTTAGGAAGATATGTTTTTTGCAATATTTGTTGCAGAACTAATTGCTCAAAATAATTTTCGGAGAACCCGTCAGTACAATTTCTGACGATGTTTTATACCTAACACCGGCTTTGAATATGTGTTATCACCAACGCGTCGAGAGTAGATTGAAATCACCGCCAACTATATTTGTATGAGTGGTGTACCTGTTGGGACTGCTTAGCAGCTGTATCGTCTGTGTCAGGAGAGACAGTGAGCGAACCAAGGGTTACCAACTCAGCTCGCATCTGAGCACAGAAATCACAGGTTCTATCCTCACGAAGATGCTAGAAAGTTATTAAAGAGCAGAACTGTCCCTAATAAATGTACAAACACGCACGTAATTTAGGAGTTTTAACTAAAGAGCACAGAGGAAATGGAGAATAAGTCGCTTCTAATGAGAAGATGCGTCAGCTTACAGAACGAAACGATGTACTTTTGCATGCCGCCGCATGCTGGCACTCGAAAGACTACGAATAATTCTTAACTAACGGAGCCCCAGAAATATGTGGCTGCGGTCAGAATAATCGTTTTATCACACTGCACTGAATGACCAGTGGAAATACGAGATGGTTCTGAAAAGGAATGCCTCCCAATTTTCTGTACGAAAACTCTTAAAGCTTTTTAAACGAAACAAACGTTATTAACATTCTACATCTTTATAGTTTTAGTCTACAGATTTTCAGCAAGCTGCTGCTAGAGTGCTCCAAATTTTGGCGTGTAACGTGGTGCTGTGAAACATAACCAGGTCGGCACTTGAGAAACAGCATGCCGTAATCGAGTTACGAGTTCCAAGATTACTTCCACACATGGACCACCCTCTCCTTCAGCGTGACAGTTCCAGACAACACACGAGCGCTGAGACATCTGCAACAATCTGACGCCTGTGGTTCACTGTGTTCGATAATCCCCCAAACTGTCCCAACTTGGTCCCATCCGATTACTATCTGTTTAAGAAATATAACAACACTTTGAAGGACTTCTCTTTGATAGTGATGAAGCGATAAAGAAGAGACGATGTGGCTCTGTCAACAAAGTCAGACATTCTACAGTGACCTTATCATAAACTGATCTCTTCGTGGAGAAATACTCTAGTGACCATTAAAATTGCTACACCAAGAAGAAATACAGATGATAAACGGATATTCATTCGACAAATATATTATACTAGAACTGACATGTGATTACATTTTCACGCAGTTTGAGTGCATAGATCCTGAGAAATCAGTACCCAGAACAACCACCTATGGCCGTAATAACGACCTTGATACGACTGGGCAATGAGTCAAACAGAGCTTGGCTGACGTGTAAAGGTATAGCTGCCCATGCAGCTTGAACGCAATACCACAGTTCATCAAGAGTAGTGACTGACGTATGGTGACGAGCCAGTTGCTCGGCCACCATTCAGTAGAAGTTTTCAGTTGGTGACATATGTGGAGAATGTGGTGGGCAGGGCAGCAGTCGAACATTTTCTGTATCCAGAAAGGCCCGTACAGGTCCTACAACGTGGGTCTGGAGAATGTGCTGGCCAGGGCAGCAGTCGAATATTTTCTGTATCCAGTGAGGCCCTTACAGGACCTGTAACATGCGGTCGTGCATTACCCTGCTGAAATGTAGGGTTTCTCAGGGATCGAATTAAGGGTAGAGCCACGGGTCGTAACACATCTGAAATGTAACGTACACTATTCAAAGTGCGCTCAAAGCGAACAACAGGTGACCGAGACGTGTAACCAATGGCAACCCCTACCATCACGCTGGGTGATACGCCAGTATGGCGATGGCGAATACAGGCTTCCAATGTCCGTTCACCGCGATGTCGTCAAAAAAGGATGCGACCATCATGATGCTGTAAACAGAACCTGAATTTATCCGCCAAAATGATGTTTTTCCATTCGTTGAGTACACCATCGCAGGCGCTCCTGTCTGTGATGCAGCGTCAAGGGTAACCGCAGCCGTGGTCTGCGAGCTGATAGTCCATGCTGCTGCAAACGTCGTCGAACTGTTTGTGCAGATGGTTTTTGTGTTGCAAACGTCCCCGTCTGTCTACTCAGAGATCGAGACGTGGCTGCACGATCCGTTACAGCCAAGCGGATAAGATGCCTGTCATCTCGACTGCTAGTGATACGAGGCCGTTGGGATCCAGCACGGCGTTCAGTATTACCCTCCTGAACTCATCGAGTCCATATTCTGCTAACATTCATTGGATCTCGACCAACTGGAGCAGCAATGTCGCGATACGATACCGCAATCGCGATAGGCTACAATCCGACCTTTATCAAAGTGGGAAACGTGATGGTACGCATTTCTCCTCCTTACACGAGGCATCACAACAACGTTTCACCAGGCAACGCCGGTCAACTGCTGTTTTTGTGTGAGAAATCGGCTGGAAACTTTCCTCATGTCAGGACGTTTTGGTGTCGCCACCGACGCCAAACGTGTGTGAATGCTCTGGAAAGCTAATCATTTGCATATCACAGCATCTTCTTCCTGTCGGTTAAATTTCGCGTCTGTAGCACGTCATCTTCGTGGTGTAGCAATTTTAATGGCCAGTAGTTTATGTTCGCCGTCACGGTGACTATGTCGGGAAATAAATATGTAGACACGAAGAAAAGAGTTGTAGATTTTAGACAACAAGTGTTTTATTTAAATATATTTAATAGTATTCACATAAAAAATTAAAATGAATTACTTTTGAGCGCGCCCTCGTACAGTATTTCGCATTAGCGGCCTAGCTAGATTGCAAAGGCGGGTGCTGCTTTCATGTTAAGTGCTGCGTTCTTTCACTAAGTGTGTAATCTGTAATATGTTTGGAACACCACAATGGCACGGCATTATGTGAATTCCGGTCTTCAACAGGAACAAATCGGCCTTCACTGTCGCCAGAAGGTCTGGAATCTTAGGTGGTGAGAGGAAAACGAATTTCACTGATAATAATGTTGCCAACAATAGAAATAAAAACTAAGGATTTAGTCAGCGTGCTCTCCTCTTTATCCGTTTCCTGGTTCTTCGTTTTAGCTGATAGTGCCCTGTTACTATGCCAGATACGATAGCGACCTCTGCGAAAAGTGGTACCCAATAAAGCTAACTAAACGGCCCAAAATGTTTAGATGGAGAGTCCACAGTAAAGTGATAATGTCACATGAGTTAAGAGTGATGTGAGCATTTGCCAACCAATGGTCTCAGCGAAGTAGCGAGATGTTTGGCTATATCATATCTAGAAGCCCCAGTGTTGCTTACTAATCGCCTGACTGGCAGACATTGTTATGAAATTTTGGAAGACCATACAGTCATGTTGGTACCTAGTTATGTCATCTTACTCTCTTGATTATTTTTTAACGTAAGGAGGAGGAAATCAGAAGCTGTACAGATTTCCATTATACACTTCCTGTAGGTTCATAATCAATCGATAGGTAGAACTTATTTTTTGGTCATCATTAGTTATTTTGCTGCGCAAATAGCAAAACTCATCTACTACTTTAAGTGCCTCGTTCCCAAAGCTATATCCCTCAGCATCACCTCATTTCAATCAACTACATTTCATTATTCATGTTTTTCTTTCGTTGTTGTTTATCTTGTAACCTCCTTTTAAGACACTGTCTGCTCCGTTCATTTGCTCTTCCGAGTCCTTTGATGTCTCTGACAGAAACACAGTGTCCATGGCAAACTTCAAACTATTTATTTCTTCTCCCCAAATTTTTGTTCCTACTCCAATTTTCCTTTGCTTTCCTTTACTGATTGCTCAACATCCGGTCTTAACAACATCGGGGATAAGCTACAGCCCTTTCTTACTCCCCTCTCAAACACTGCTTCCTCTTACATTTGCCGTCTGGTTTATGTACAAGTTGTGAATAGCATTTCGCTCCCTGCATTTTACCCCTGATACCTTCAGAATTTCGAAGAGAGTAGTCCAGTCAACATTGTCAAATGCTTTCTCTGAGTCTATAAATGCTACAAATGTAGATTTGACTTTCCTTAATCTAATTTATAAGGTAGGTCATAGCATCAATATTCCCTTTTGTGTTCCTCTATTTCTCCGGAATCCAAACTGATCTTCCCCAACGTTAGCTTCTACCAGTTTTCCAGTTCTTCTGTAAAGAATTCGGTTTAGTGTTTTGCGACAATGACCTACTAAACTAGTAGTTTGGTAATTTTCACACCTACCACAACTGCATTCATTGCAATTGGAAGTATTACAGTCTTCTTGAAATCTGAGGGTATTTCGCCTGTGTCATACATCTTGCACACCAGATCACACCAGATGGAAGCGTCTGGTCATGGTTTTCTTTCCCAAGACTATCTGTAATTCTGATGGAATTTCGTTTGCTACAGGGGCCTAGCCGGCCGCGGTGGTCTAGCGATTCTAGGCGCTCAGTCCGGAGCCGCGCGGCTGCTACGGTCGCAGGTTCGAATCCTGCCTCGGGCACGGATGTGTATGATGTCCTTAGGTTAGTTAGGTTTAAGTAGTTCTAAGTTCTAGGGGACTGATGACCACAGATGTTAAGTCCCATAGTGCTCAGAGCCATTTGAACCATTTGAACAGGGGCCTTGTTGTTGTTATCAAATTCTTCTAGTAATATCGTATCTACCATGTAATCTTCATCTACATCTTCTTCCATTTATATAAAACTTCCATCAAGTTCACCGCCCTTGTGTGGACCCTCTGTATACTTCTTCCCCCAATTCCCTTGTGTAGACCCTCTGTATACTTCATCCCCCTTTCAGCTTTCTCTATTTTCCTTAGGGCTGGTTTTACATGTGAGTTCTTTATGTTTATACAGCTGCATCTTTTTTCTGTAAAGACCTTTTTCATTATCCTGTTGGGGTATCTACGTTTCCACTAGTGAAATATGTTTCTAAATCCTTTCATCTGCCTTCTAACCATTCCTCCTTAGCCATTTTTCACTTTGTCAGTCTCCTTTATTAAACTTTTTTATTCCCCTTAGCCTGCTTCATTTGATTCATTTCTATGTTTTCTCAGTTCGTCAATCAAATTCCGTTCTTCCTCTATTATTCAAGGTTTCCTCCTAAGCCTTGTTCTTTTAGCTATTTGATCCTTTGTTGCCTTCACTGTTTCATCTCTCAGAGCTACCAGTTCGTCTTCTACTGTATTGCTTTCCCCTGCCTAACGTTTCCTCTGAACCTGTCGACAACCTCTGAATCCTTCTACCTATCCAGGTCTCATCTCCCTGATTTCCTACCTTTTGGCAATTTCTTCAGTTTTAATCTACAGTTCGCCGGCCGGGGTGGCCAAGCGGTTAAAGGCGCTACAGTCTGGAACCGCGCGACCGCTACGGTCGCAGGTTCGAATCCTGCCTCGGGAATGGATGTGTGTGATGTCCTTAGGTTAGTTAGGTTTAAGTAGTTGTAAGTTCTAGGTGACTGATGACCTTAGAAGCTAAGTCCCATAGTGCTCAGAGCCATTTTTTAATCTACAGTTCATAACCAATAAGTTGTGGTCAGAGTCCGCATCGGCCCATCGAAATGTCTTACAATTTAGTCTCACTCCAAAATCTGTAACAATTATATAAGCTGTCTGAAATATACCATAGTTTCCAGGTCTCGTCCGAATATACAACCGTCTTTTACGATTCTTAAACCAAATGTTACCAATGATTTACCTACGCTCTGTGCGAAATTATGCCAGGCAGCTTCCTCTTTCATTCCTTTGTCCCAGTCCACATCCACCTAATGTTTTTCCTTTTCTTTTTCCTACTATTGGAATCCAGTCTCCCATCATAATTAAATTTTCGTCATCCATAACTATCTTAATAACTTCTTATAAAAAATGGTTCAAATGGCTCTGAGCACTATGGGACTCAACTGCTGAGGTTATTAGTCCCCGAGAACTTAGAACTAGTTAAACCTAACTAACCTAAGGACATCACAAACATCCATGCCCGAGGCAGGATTCGAACCTGCGACCGTAGCGGTCTTGCGGTTCCAGACTGCAGCGCCTTTAACCGCACGGTAACTTCTTATACCTCGAATTGTTCTGTAACATAGGAAGTACCATTACGGGAGACATTTCTCCGTTTTTTATATTTCATTGTTCTGTAATATAAACTAGGCAACTATGGTCAGCTAGCAAGATGACTGCCATTACTCACAGGTAGGCTACTATTTGAAGCTGCAGTGATTGTCATTTGAAATAGTGCCTAATATTACCCCTAAATTTTTTATTTAATCGTGTCAGAAACACACACTATTGCTTAAAAGTTACACAAAATGTTCCAAAACATGTTACTATAAGCATTACAATTACAATTACATGCGTCGTGACCAGTATGCAGCAACTTCACAGGCTTCCTTGGTGGCATAGATGACATTCTTTGGCGAGCATGACATTGGGCATAGGCCGCAGCAAGAAGATGACTCATTGTCTGCTCTTCACCACATTCACATGCTGTGGAGTCGCATAAATCCCCACTTTTTCAAGTTGGTCTTCGTTCTTCCAACTCCAGAATGCAGTTTGTGAGGGTCTTCCATATTGACCAGTTTTCTTCGTGACCTGATGGGAGGCTGCAAGGTGGCGGGATCTGGAACGCCATGAATTGACTCTGAAGTTCGAAGGTGGTTCTGTGAGGCTTTGAGTTGAATGGAGAAAGCTTTTCCTTGACTAGAGACTTGTTACTGCTGGCAGGAGAAAAGTATACTCTCTTACCATATAACATTGGCAGATCTCAATAGAGCACTGAATAAATGCAAAACTGGTAAGGAGGCAGGTGTGGATCACATCTGCATTGAACAACTTATAAGATTTGGTGCTGCCAGTAAGCAATGGCTCTTGTACTTATTCAACAATTGCATCAACTACTACAAAATCCCAAAATTGTATAAAAAAGCCAGAGTTATTGCAATACTCAAGCCTGGTAAAGAACGCAAGCGATCCCAAGAACTACCCACCAATCTCCTCATTGGGTCATTTATATAAAATCTTAGAAAGAACGACTTTTGACAGACTATCTGATGTGGTAGAACCATTTTTCATATCAGAACAAGCCGCATTTCGACCAGGGAGAAGCTGTACTTCACAAATACTTCACACCTAGATAATACTTCGTTGTGTCATCTATGTAACTGCAAAAGTGGAACAACTTAATTCATGTTCCATATAATTTGTAAGAAATTATCCTCCTTGTTTCAGAAAAATTGTAACAAAATCCCCCATGTTATAACAAAACTTTAACAAATTTCCTGATGTCAGCATCACTCTTTCTAAGAAACTGTGCCCTATATTACTGCATAAAATCAACACATGTTACAGTAAAACTGTAAAAAACTGAATTACAGCAGAAATGTAAAACGTTCATTGATGCTGGAGAAATATTGTAATATACTGATCCAACGTCAAAGCAAAATTGTAACAAATTTAGCCATGATATATCAAAACTGTAACGAACTGTTGAAATTTATAGCGTAACTGTAACAAACAGCTCTATGTTACAATAAAATTGTAACAATATCTTCATTTGAAACCATTTTCCTTCACTGTTAGAGTGATACTGTAACAAAAAGCAGTTTATTAGAGTAAATTCGTAAGAAATTATGTAATGTTGTATGTAAAATAGAAATACAATGCCCAGTGGATTTGAAACTGCATCCCAAACATCCAATTGTTACATATTACTTTATAAATCACTACTGTTCTCAAAATTGTAATAAATAGCCGCTTACAACACCAGTGTAACACAGAAGTAAAAGGCAGTCTCCCCCTCACATTAGTGTAGCTACATAAAATTGTAAGAAAGTGCTGCATACATCACTGACTACGCAGAGTGAGACTTGTTCTGGGAATATGGGACTTGTCGGAACAAGCAATGGGTTGAGATGTCTTCCAGAAGGCAAACCACTGCCAAATCCTCCATTCTATGAAATTTTTGTGATATAATTCATTGGTCATTGACTTTGACCTCATGAAGGGAAAACCCAAAGATGGCTCAATTCAGGACATCACAGTGGCAATATACCAGTAATGAAACAGATCAACCGATCACAGTGCAGTATTTTACCTGCTAGTAATATGAACATCCACATGATTTCATGGATGCCACCATCATGGATTGAGACGTGGTCGAGGTCAATGATCCATAGTGATGGCAAGAAGACAACATAGCAAAGGGGATGTGGTTTCTGTCATCGTGGATAAGGATCGATCGGCACCAGGATGAGTATCACTAAGCATTTCGATTTCTAAAATTAAGTGTCGACTTGTTGACTAATCGCATTTGTCTGTTTTTAACAGTTTGCAGTTTGCTTCAATAAGTCTCCACTTGCTTAGTCGGTGATGACTGGAACATTTGTTACAATTTTGTATATTATGGTGTATGATGTGGTTTTTTACTTTTTTGTTTAACAGTGGTGATGAATAGGGACATACTTTACAATTTCTTGTAACAATGGTGATTTATAGAGGAATCTCTTACAATTTTGTTGGATGATTGGGGTACTGTTACAGTTCCATGGTGATATTTGTTATGATTTTGCTGCAGAAGGGGGTAATTTGTTACAATATTATGGGGTAACTTGTTATCTTTTTACTCTGAGATGGGGCAATTTGCTGCATGTTCGTGAAATGTGAGGCAATTTGTTGCGATTTCAATGTAACATACGAGTATAGTCTGTTACAGTGTTTCTGTAACGTAGAGTGAGATTTGTTCCTATTCTGGTGAAACATGGGTCAAATAGTTACTATTCCGTTTTAACATGTAGGGCACCACTCAATATTAATTCGTGGTAATAACTGTCACATTTGGTTTTTGAGTAATGGTAGTCATGATAATTATGTGAACTAATTTACCCTTCCAATCTAGTTCTGAGTATTTCTGCCCTATTCCAACCACTTCCAACTAATTACCACTTGTTCTAACAAACACCAGTACTAGAGGAGTGCCAGTCACGATATCAGTAGACCATCTCTTCACCACAATTGCATGTGTGGTAATGACAGTCTCCCTGTCAGCTGACCATCACTGCCTCACTTGCCTTCAGGGTAAATACAGACGCCTTGTCAGCTGACCGGTATGGGCCCAGTTGTATTTGTGTTAATGGTAGTCTTCATCTGTTCCCTCAATAGCATAAAACATGTCTTCAGGGAAATGGTAATTACCATTTAACTGAATACCTAAATTTAGTTAAATAATGATGATGTATAGATATTTTTTTGTAAAAATACAATTAAGTGGTTTAAGCATATATTCGAAGGTTCTAGTTACATTTTTTAGGATCACTTTGACCTTAAAAAGTCAGTGTGTTACAAAATGGCTGTAAATGGGGCATTTTGCTACAATTTTTCTGTTAAACTGTGATGAAATCGCTAAAGTGTCACTTCGCCTACACTATTCGATATCCGAAGAAGATAAACATTTTGTGCTTACATCCTTACTTTCGTACAAAGATAAAACTATTGTCATCGATGAGGGAACTTTAGTCTGTAAAGTTAGATGTGTAGTAGAGCTACCACTAATTTCTAGATTCTAATATGACATGTCAGTGCAGTAGACTGAAACTCCACAAATAAAGGTTCGATGTTTTATTAGAAATAATTAATGGCAATGTGATCAGTTTTATCACTTCAAGATGGAGCTTCACCATTAATGCAGTAATTATCGTTCTTGCATGTGTTCATGTGAACTTGTATTGTTGTAGAATTTTTTATATGTTTTGGTAAATTTAACATGAGGCACAAAGAGCAAATTAAACTCATTAGATAATTGATGATTTGTTTCAGTAGTGTCAATAAGTCATTCACGTGCATTTTAATAAGTAATGCGGACAATTTTCATGTCCTGCAAGGTGTGGTACAGCAATTGGACTTTAGTAGTCATCAAAAAGTTTTATCAGTAGTCGAAATATGCAAACAATATGTATTTATCATAATGTTACGCATTAATTAAGTAACGATGGTAGTGCCGTGTACGTCTTACACTCGAAATCTTCCATATTTTGCGAAATAATTTCAGTTTGATGCAAAGACTGAAATTCTCATTCGTGGTCAGAGATGTAATTTCATTTGCGTATTATGAAACACGATCTGTTATTGTCTTTTTGTATGTGAAATATTTGCTTCTTTTGATAAATAATTCGGTTTTGATGCAAACATCGAATTTCCTCTCGAGATCAGAAACCTGCGGTACAAAGAAATACTTCAGCTTCGTCTCTGTGGAAATTTGACCATGTTTACACACTTGCTTCATGCAGTTCAATATCTGCTTGTGTTTAGCGAAAATATACCGCTCAAAAATTGCAACACAATAAACATACCGGCATAGTTTAAAGACCTTCGTCCCCAGTAAATGATACTTGGTCAATTCATAAGGCTTTGGGTGTGTTTTGTGAATATTTATCTCGTGTTGTGGGTTACAATTAGATCTTGCTATTCTTCAGTAGTTGATTATTGGAAAAACATTCTTTAAATTTTCTGCAGAGAATTGGCACCATAAATCATACCGATTAAGGTTATAAACTGCCTCAAAACTTTTCTTTTGTAAGTAATCTAGAGAATTCCTTCAGCAAAATTAGTAGGAACAATATTAGCCCCCCAGGATCACCACTTAACTTCTTTACAGTGTGGAACAAGATGCATAATCTTCTTCCTCCTTAAAGTGATGCCTTATGAGCTGATGCATTATTGAAAAACTTCAAGATTTTGGATGAGGGAGGACTATAAATTACACCATTTTTGTACATTTCAGACGTGAAAATTGAAGTATATTACATAATTGGTTCAAATGGCTCTGAGCACTATGGGACTTGACAGCTGTGGTCATCAGTCCCCTAGAACTTAGAACTAATTAAACCTAACCAACCTAAGGACATCACACACATCCATGCCCGAGGCAGGATTTGAACCTGCGACCGTAGCAGTCGCGCGGTTCCGGACTGCGCGCCTAGAACCGCGAGACCACCGCGGCCGGCATATATTACATAATTGATTACTGTATTATAGAGATGTGGTCGTATGTCCTCCCTTTCGAGAAGATTAGTCCTGAGTCTTTAACGTCGTGCCCCTACTCAACTACGTTAACTCTAATAATTTACATTGAGGACAATCACCCGAATTCACCATACAGGATTTCTGCTTGCGTTTTACTACTACCATGTATCCCTTATCATGACCTTAGACACTAATTAAGACCTTAAAGGTAGTTGCTTCCCCGACCAATGCCGGTCAACCACTATACTGGTAATTGGTGTGTTAGCGCGTCCACAGCCTGTGCCCTCTTTCGTCGCACTCTGAAATGCAGTATGCAAAAACCTCTAGAAACACGCCACAGCTCGTGGCCAGTACGCTCACCACTAATACTTCGTGCCCCTGTTCCTTGCCGGAATTATTTGTTGGCTTATTTGTTCCATCGAAATTCCGCCTTGCTGGGACTCTGTTAACCTGTCCAGAGACTGAAAAAACTCTAGATTGAGTTGCTGAGAATTTTTCCGGGTGCTATGGCCGTGGTCCATGGATCTCTTCTATCCCTGACGTTTCGTCCACGGCTACGTTGGACATTTTCGGACGTGCTCCTGGTTGTGCTGAGTATTGCCGACTGTCGGGATGACTAAGCTCAACCAGGAGCATCTGCGAAGATGTCCAACGTAGCGGTGGACGGAACGTCAGGGATAGAAGAGTTCCATGGACCACGGCCATAGCACCCGAAAAAATTCTCAGCAGCTGAAACATCCGGTCGTGAAAGCCTTCATTGTATGTCTGGATTGAGTGTGCCATTAAGCAATTTAAATTTTGAACGGGTAATACCCTTGGAGATCCTTCTGGCCAATACAAGGTAGTTCGCGACAATGTCATAAAGTTGAGCCTCTAAGCGCAGCGGAGGACGATAACCCGCCGCGACTACCTCGCAAGTCGTGCCATTGATAATCATTCCACTTTCCCGAAGCTTGAGTTTTTTCAACCCTACCGATCAGCCCTCTTCGTAGCAACAACCATACAATTTCCAGCTTATAACCAATGAGTACCCATCCTCTGTAAGTATGTTCTTGCTGGCAGAAGCTCCCTTCCACAACTGGTCCCATTTACTTCCCCCAGAAACAAACTCTCTTCATATGTTCCGCATATCAGTCCGTACTTGCCCCCCCCCCCCCCCCCCCCGACGAATCACAAATTACACAGTCACCCTCAACCAAATTTTTAAAAATTCCAATAAATTAGATTACGATTATGCACCCTACTTACTGACCTTAACCTATACGGCATATCGTGCACATTACGTTGCTCACCACCTCCAGGTTCCTTCCTTTTAACGTTTATAAGTTTCACCTCCTGATTGGCTGCCAAGAACTGTTGTATCCCCTCTACCATTCCTTTAAACGGTTTTATGCGACTGACGTGTATGACAGACGTTTTTGTAGGGAACTTTATCTTCAGGTTGACCGGTGAGGTCCCTGGTATTTTGTTAAAAACTTCTTCGGTTACCCATTTAACGTGTAGCGAATAGTGACAGGTACTCAGTGCCCCAATAGGTATTTCGACAACTTTCCCATGCGTCTGTTTGGTTGTTCCTGGCGTTCTATCACCTTCCTGTTTGCCTTTTGCACGTTCCTAATTCTTGTAGCAAACTTCCTCACTGACTCATCATCTGGTCATAATATAGGAATCAAAAAGTCAAAGGGAGATGGTATTTTCCCGCCGTACGCCACTTCAAATGTCGACAAGCCCATTGCAGGTATGAACGTTAGAATTATAGGCAGACTGTACATATGGTAAATAGATGTCGCAATCGTCGTTTATGGAACCTAAGTAATAGCTCAATATCTTTGTAATTGTCTTATGAATTAGTTCCTTTCTCCCATTGTTCTGCGGAAGAAAAGGACTCGTCTGTAACTTCCTTATACTTAAGACGTGGCATTGCAGCTTCATTAAAATCAAGACAAAATTCGTACCTAAGATTCGTACCTTGGTCCATAATTGTGGTTTCAGGCTACCCAAACTTTAATATTCAGTTGTTCACTAACGATTGCGCAACACTAGTATCCCGTTAGTCTGGCAAAAATGATCGATGATGTGAGAAGATCCTTGTTTCCTGCTGGTGTTTCATTAAATGGCCCAAGGAAATCCAACCCCAACACCGAAAATGGACTAATTGTCTCTGGTAACCTTTGCAACGGTACTTTCTGATGAGTGATGTCGGCCCTCTGCGCGCATGGCACACAGTCGTTAAGATACTGCTCCACGTCGCGCTTCCTGTTCGTCCACTATAACTGCTCTGCTACACGTCTGTCCATGGCATGTCACCCATCATGACCTGTCAACATTTTATCGTGAGCTTGCTGCAAAACGTCCTTCCGAACACTCTCTGGAGCCACCACACATGGTCCACACCTCGTCGATCTACGCTACAAACCCCGTCACTTAAGTGGCTAGCACTCCTTATTCCGTACCTGTGCCAGCTGCCACTCTTCAGTGCCCTTACCTACCCAGCGGCTTAACGAATCTGCATTTGCGTGAGATCTCTATAGCTTATGGATCACCTCTTACTCTAATTCACTCAGCTTAAGTGCCTACAGAGTTAATCTATTAAACGGATCTTTCAAATCAAGCAACTATTTCAATGAGGCGTGATCTGTCAGACAGAAGACACGAAACATATTTAATACCACATAGATCCACTAACATCTCTTTCTTCATTGCTGAGTACTTGCGCCATGACTTGTTTAACTGCCTTGAAGCGTAAGCTACTGAATGTTCCTGACCATCTACCATCTGTCCCAAAACACAACCGACTGCCTCATTTGAAGCATCACACGAAAGGGTAAACTCTTTCTCGAAATCTGGAAAAACCTGGCTCTGAAACAAATATTTCTTACAATTTCTCAAATGCTTCCTGACATTTCTATGACCAATGGAAATTATTCCCCTTCTTCAGTAGCTTGTTCAAAGGTCCGGCTATTTTCACAACGTCTTTCACAAACTGTCTCTAATAATTACAGAGGCCAGTGAACGACAGCACCCGCTTAGCGGCTTATGGTATTGGATAATTTTGAACTTCGTCTGTAAGACGAATTCCGGTCTATACGTGATACTCACTAATCACGTTCCCCTAATAGTTTACTTGAGTTTGTGCAAAATGTCACTTGTCCACACTTGACGTTAAACGTACCGATCTCGGTCTCCTAAAGGGATTCTCCAAACGTGTTCCGTTAAGTCCTTTGAATAGACAGTTATGTCATCGACGTAAACCAGACAAGTTTTTGGATTTAATCCTCTCAGTACCACATCTAACAACATCTGAAAAGTTGGCAGCGCTTCTTTAGTCCCAATGGCATGCCCTTACAATGAAAATGTTCTGCTCGGCCGGTAAAGAATGTTTTCGGCCTATTTTCAGGCGTCATCTACAACTGATAGTATCCACTCCTGAGGTCCATAGTTGTTAAGAACCGACACCGACTCAGGTTATCTAAAGTTTCCATGACATTTGGAATTGGAAAGCATGCATAATGGTTCGCGCGCTTAGATATCTGTAGTCACAGCTAAATCTGTATTTCAGTGTCTCGACCGCCGACTTTTCTGTCACGATGACTATATTTCACCCCAGGGACTATCACTGTTCAATAAATTATTCTACCTGTGGTTGCAGCTGCTTTGCGATACGGTATCGCTTCCTATAAATTGGTGCGCTATCCCCTGCCGGTATGTGATGCATCAGCGAAGTTGCTGGTAACCTTCCTTTCGCACAAAATAAATCACTAAACCTCAACAACAAGTTCTCCATAGCCATTTGATCAGTGCACTTCAAATGATCTACTGTCCCTTGTAACACTTCCTTATCGACGGTTTGCTCGTAGTTTTCCTCTAGGCTCAATTTATGGATGTCCTCACCTTCCAAGACTTGCAGAATGACTATTACTGAACCCATTGACAGAGTCATCTCCCCTACGTCAAAGTTATCCACACTAACTTGGATTACCTTTTCCCCAATAATGTCACTCACATGTGCTCCACATGGATGGCGGGCAGTAACTCAGTAATGTTACTGTGCTACTGCCCGCCATCCATGTGAGCACGTCTTCTAGACTGAGCCACACACAACTGATTTCATCAAAGTGTACGGGCCGGATGATAGCGTTGATGCTACGTCGAAACTGGTAGCGAAGTAAATATAAAATACACTCCTGGAAATTGAAATATGAACACCGTGAATTCATTGTCCCAGGAAGGGGAAACTTTATTGACACATTCCTGGGGTCAGATACATCACATGATCACACTGACAGAACCACAGGCACATAGACACAGGCAACAGAGCATGCACAATGTCGGCACTAGTACAGTGTATATCCACCTTTCGCAGCAATGCAGGCTGCTATTCTCCCATGGAGACGATCGTAGAGATGCTGGATGTAGTCCTGTGGAACGGCTTTCCATGCCATTTCCACCTGGCGCCTCAGTTGGACCAGCGTTCGTGCTGGACGTGCAGACCGCGTGAGACGACGCTTCATCCAGTCCCAAACATGCTCGATGGGGGACAGATCCGGAGATCTTGCTGGCCAGGGTAGTTGACTTACACCTTCTAGAGCACGTTGGGTGGCACGGGATACATGCGGACGTGCATTGTCCTGTTGGAACAGTAAGTTCCCTTGCCGGTCTAGGAATGGTGGAACGATGGGTTCGATGACGGTTTGGATGTACCGTGCACTATTCAGTGTCCCCTCGACGATCACCAGTGGTGTACGGCCAGTGTAGGAGACCGCTCCCCACACCATGATGCCGGGTGTTGGCCCTGTGTGCCTCGGTCGTATGCAGTCCTGATTGTGGCGCTCACCTGCACGGCGCCAAATACGCATACGACCATCATTGGCACCAAGGCAGAAGCGACTCTCATCGCTGAAGACGACACGTCTCCATTCGTCCCTCCATTCACGCCTGTCGCGACACCACTGGAGGCGGGCTGCACGATGTTGGGGCGTGAGCGGAAGACGGCCTAACGGTGTGCGGGACCGTAGCCCAGCTTCATGGAGACGGTTGCGAATGGTCCTCGCCGATACCCCAGGAGCAACAGTGTTCCTAATTTGCTGGGAAGTGGCGGTGCGGTCCCCTACGGCACTGCGTAGGATCCTACGGTCTTGGCGTGCATCCGTGCGTCGCTGCGGTCCGGTCCCAGGTCGACGGGCACGTGCACCTTCCGCCGACCACTGGCGACAACATCGATGTACTGTGGAGACCTCACGCCCCACGTGTTGAGCAATTCGGCGGTACGTCCACCCGGCCTCCCGCATGCCCACTATACGCCCTCGCTCAAAGTCCGTCAACTGCACATACGGTTCACGTCCACGCTGACGCGGCATGCTACCAGTGTTAAAGACTGCGATGGAGCTCCGTATGCCACGGCAAACTGGCTGACACTGACGGCGGCGGTGCACAAATGCTGCGCAGCTAGCGCCATTCGACGGCCAACACCGCGGTTCCTGGTGTGTCCGCTGTGCCGTGCGTGTGATCATTGCTTGTACAGCCCTCTCGCAGTGTCCAGAGCAAGTATGGTGGGTCTGACACACCGGTGTCAATGTGTTCTTTTTTCCATTTCCAGGAGTGTATTAAGTACTGCTGGAGGAATTTCCTTTCTAATAAAAATTATACCAGCTCTGCCCCACCTCATCCAGTTTAAATATGGATCTACGAAAAAAAAGGAATAACAATTGGAGGGGAACGATTGAGGAGAGTGGACAATTCAAGTACCTAGGAAGCCTGATACAGGAAGATGGAAAAAACGACAGAGAAATAAACGAGCGGGCAGAAAAACAGAAGCATTTTGCAAGACTGTCAGATGCCTGAGATGGAGCGAGGATGTATCCCAAATCAGTAAAAAGGTTATATAACTGTCATACTATGTCCCGACCCTGACATATGCATCCGAAACCTGGGTTATGAATGGAAGAGAGAAAAGCAAAGTACAAGCTAGTGAGATGAAATTATTGATGAACAGTATTGGAGTGAAAAAGGTAGAGAGGTTAAGTAAAGAGAGGACCAACGAGTTAAAGAAGGTGGAACCATTACTGGAGGAGTCAGAGAATATGTACTGAAGGAACTGTAATCCTTATAGTAGAAAACTGGATGTAGTGTGTCTTTTCGAAGTTCAGAGCAAGCCCATTCGCAGAAAACCAATCAATAACTTTTCCAAAGACATTATTTGTAGCATTTTCTATTAGAGTTTCTCTTACTGGATTAATAATGATGCTTGTATCATCAGCAAACAGTGTCAGATTAGCTTCTTGTTTCAGATACGAAGGGAGGTCATTCACATACATAAAGAAAAGTAGGGGACAAATAATCGAACCCTGTGGAACACCTAATGTAATTTCACCCCAGTTAGATGAAGTGGTAAACTTCTTTAAATTACTTAAACCATATAAAGAGAGTTTTGCTTCTGGTTCTGTAGATATAACTTGAAACACTCATATGATCTTCCATTTATACCATAAAACTGTAATTTCTGTAACATAATGTCATGGTTCACACAGTCAAATTCTTTCAATAAATCATAGAAAATTCCTATTGATGACATTTTACTATTCAAAGACTGTATATTTTGGCAACGAATTCGTGTATTGTTGTCTCAGAGGAACAAAATTTTTGAATCCGAACTCTGATTTACTAAGTATCCCATTACTGTTGAGATGGCAACCACTTTTGAGTACATTACTTTCTCGACGATTTTTGAAAATACTGTAAGCAAGAACACTGTCCGGTGATTATTGACATATGTGGTGTCCCCGTTTTTGTAGAGGGGCTTGACAACGGCATATTTTAACGTTTAGGAAAATACCTTGAGTTAGTGATGCATTATGTATGTGATGCAGAACATCAGCTGTACATTATTTTAATACCTTGTCATCTACTCCAATGAAACATTTATTTTTCATATATTTAATGATTATCCTTATTCCACAAAAGGTTGTTAGATGAAATTTAATCTGACTAAGATTTCTCAAAGCTCACTCTTCCATGTACTGCTTGGCTTTCTTTTTTTTAATATTCTCAACAAGTTTTTCACCTACACTTAAGAAATGGTTGTTAAATACCTCTGGCACAATCCTGCTGTTTACTTTTGGTTCGTATGTGCTTTACTCAGTGTCTCATGGAGGACAATATATGCTTTGGCGTCCCCCACCAAATGTAAATTACCAACATACAGGGCTACTTTATCTGACCACCCATCTGCTTCCGCTGTGTCCCTAATACCCTTTACGAAAACTGTCCCATTGCCTTGCCCGATAAGGGATTAATCAATGTGACCACTGCCAAGTCATACAGAACAGAAGGCACTCTCAGTGCGATTTACTTTACGGAGACTCTGATTGCGACTGACCACGACTCTCTTTACGAGCCTCTAACTCATGATTAAGTTCGAAATTACTCTCGTTCATGCTCTCAAATTGCTCTGTTAATGCTTGCTGAGTTAAAGTAGCAAGTGTATATGCAGTAGTAGCACTTGGCACATGTTTCCACTATTTTGTATACTCTACTTTCACCTTAATAAAACCGATTTCTTTTTCAAACAAGGGAAATCACAAACTCCAATTCTATAGAAAAAATGTAAACACCAATTAATTCCTCTGGCAAATCATTACCATTTTATATTCAATAAAACTACTAGAAAGTTGAATAGTACGCCAACATACAGAACAAACAGCCGCTGCAGCTCTGGTACACGGCAACTCTGGCCAGACAAGTCACAAAACGAACCACTCCCTGGCACTACATGTGCTGGCGTCAGCTGTCGCCAGTACAACGGTCGGCAAAGAAGTAGCGTGAAGACCGATGTTAGGCGCTCGAACGAGCATGCCTATCACAAGAGAAGCCAGAGACAGCCTCGTAAGCAACACGCCGTGAACGCCCTCTCGACCTCAAGTATTTAGGCAACTGCCGCTGAGCGGATCGTCTTACTCACTCAGTTACTGACTTCCTGATTCAGTCACTGACTCAACGCACTACTCCATGTTGGCGTCTGTCACTCATTCGCAGAGCGGCGTGGTTCAGCAGGCTACGCCAGTGCGAAGCGACCAGATTAATGTAATAGCAAGATTATCGATATTGTCTGCAAGAGGACTAATACGGATGAGTTTGTACCACAACATATGGACTCTATTGAAGTTAGGTAGCAGCTATCTGTTCATGTAAATAAAGAACCAAGTTAATCCACGATTGCATTTGTATTGTAGAAATACGATACCGGCCACCCATAACATCCTCTCCCTTGTTTCGTACGGTACAAGACTCTACATTGACGACAACGATACTAAAGTTGCGACAGGAATGGGATAATCCAGTGGCGATCAAAGTTAATTAACTTGGCTGACGATTTTGCTTATTCTCTTGTGTTTTAGCTCGCAGGAGTGAGCTTGTTCACGTGTTTCCTAATTTGTTGTTCCGTTCTTGCATGTATCGCAGGAGGGCCTCGCAGAACTAATCAAATTTTACTTTTCAGAGGCTTTGTTTGGTTTTTGATTCTACATATTTGTGTGAACCATGAATTAATCATACCTCCGGCCGCTGCCCCGCGCCAATGTGATGCATGCAACACAAGTTTTTCAGTTTCAGAACCATCAAAATGATTACCCTACTGACGATGGTACAACTACTGGCTGCACAAGCTGCGTCGGCCGCACAAACGACCAACCAAACAGCCCAACAAGTGCCGCCGATCAGCAGACCATTATTCTGGAAATTTAACGACACAGGAGAGGAATGACTCGAATAGCTAGCTTAGTTCCGCGCGCATTGGGAAGTTCATCGTGTTCAGGGTACTGTAAAGTTACGATACTTACATTCGATTGCGGGGTTCCCAGCGTTCAGGTTAATACAAAACTATTCCCAACCGCGTCTCCCGACGAACTCAGCTATGACCTAGTAATCGCTGCATTAATTCAGTATTATAACGAGCAAGTTGCTGCAGCTAGATATCACTTCTGTGGCTTGCAGAAAAGGCCTGAACAGTCCTACCGCCAGTTGTACACAGAATTAACGAGCATGACTAGTAAGTGAAAATTTTAGTGTAGTTGCGGAAACTTTTACAGTGATCACATGATACGTGATGCTATAACATTCAATGGCCCAGATAGTAGAATTAGTAGAATACTTGAACAGATCTTATGGTACTCTGATCAATGACTTCCTCAAGTACTGAAAACCTTAGATCTATATGATTGTGGTGCCATAGCGGCCGATAAGTTTTATCAGGTCCCGATTTGTCAGGTCGAGTCCCCCGTTGTACTGGCTGCCGCAGCCACAAGGAGCGCGTACACAGCCGCGCGTATAGACACGTAGTCCTGTAAACAAACCTGTGAATTTAGTGAAGACTTGCCCTGGATTTTTTGCTCGACATAAGAGACAGGACCGCCCATCATGTAACGCAACGTGTTACGCGTGTGGAAAAAAAGGCCATGTCCAAGCAGTTTGTCTGCGACGGCACAAAAGCGCCAATTTTGCACGCTCCCAGAAAAACAGGCTCGAGCCCATGCAGTGAACGCTGTGTTTTCAAAACCTATAACAGGTTCTGACAAAAGTAAGGGTAAGGTTGTGGCTCCTCCTCACCGTAGTGCTGCGCAACGACATTCTAACAAACTATTTGTCTCATTACGAACTACTAACCGTCGTGTGAATTTTCAGTTGGACACAGGTGATTCAGTAACTTTGCTTAATCGCGTCAAGTACGGACAGTTAGGCTCACCACGCCTTTCTAGATCTAGCAAGCACCTCACTGCTTACAACGGTCAGGAAATTCCAGTGCTTGGATAGTGTAGTTGGCCTTCCACTTACAAATCTCAGACTAGGGCGGTGAATTTTACTGTGCTGAAATCAAGAGACAGTGAGAGCATATTCGGTATAGATGCCTTTGATTTGTTTGGACTTAGCATCAAAGACAATGTACTTTCAGTGTCTACATTTGCTTCAAAAGGCATTGTAGCTAGCTTGCCTACAGAATTTCGTGAACTGTTTTCAGAAAGAATTAGAAAAGCTAATAACTTTGTAGCGCATGTTACGTTGAAAGACAATGCACAGCCTAAGTTTTTCCGTGCCCGCCACGTTCAAATTGCTTTAAGAGACAAAGTAGCCAGAGAACTGAAAGAATTGTAATATAACGGAGTAATAGCTCCCATTCAAGTTAGTCAATGGGCAAGTCCTCTCGTTTTGTTGCCCAAGCCTTCTGGTATCATTTGAAATTGTGCTGACTTCAAATCTACGGTCAACCCAGAGAGAGGTCACTTACCCCTTCCTTCTCCCAGAGGAAACGATGGAACGGCTTGGTGCAGGGCGTTATTTTCTAAGATAGATTTGCGTTATTCCTACTTGTAAATTACATTGAATGAAGACTGTGTAAATACACTCTTAGGTCGGTTCAAGTATCTGCGTTTGCCCTTCGGCAGTGCTTCCATTTTCAACGTTTGGTACAACCACCGCAGAATCAGGCGCCGCCAACGATCCGCAAGAATCGCTTTTCAGGGTTTATGGCTACTGTGGGCGCTGGGTAAGAGGCGCGATCCAGGAACGCATTGGCTCTTTTGTGTACCTTATTGCAGGGCCCGATGGTTTGCAGCGCCGCCATGAGAACCAAATGCGTGCGTGTCATTTTCCCTGTGATTCCGCTGCGTTTCTTCTCCCAGATTCACGGCCTCACTGGACCGTGCAGCCTTCGCAGCCGTCTCCTGGTGCCACCAGAGCACTCCAGGAGGCGCGAATGGACGATACCCCCTCGCCCTCGCCGTCCCCGCTCGCCAGCCCGATGGACGCAGACCCGTCGTTACCGTCACCGTCATCGTCCCAGGACACGCCATCAGGGCTGGACGTGTGCCCTAGCAGCAGTTTTCTGGAGGATGTTCCTGTTGCCTCGCAAGTCAGACGGCAGGATACAGTCGAGAGCACACCATCCTCCACAGTCACGGCTTCCAGCTCATCTCTACGTCAAGAGAGCTGCTTCCGTCCCCTTTGTCGCTCCCAAAGGTTCGGCATTTCAGGGGCAGGAGGGAGTTGGGGCGAGGAATGTGCTGGCTTAAGCTGTCGCCAGCACCTCGGTCAGCAAAGGTGCGAAGGTCGATACTAGACGCTCGATCAAACGCACCTATCACTAGAGAAGCCAGAGACAGACTCGTAAGCAAAACGCTGCCAACGCCCTCTCAACCCCAATTACACTACTGGCCATTAAAATTGCTACACCACAGAATGACGTGCTACAGACGCGAAATTTAACCGACAGGAAGAAGATGCTGTGATATGCAAATGATTAGCTTTTCAGAGCATTCACACAAGGTTGGCGCTGGCGGCGACACCGACAACCTGCTGACGTGAGGAAAGTCTCCAACTGATTTCTCAACCACAAAACTGAAATGATCGCATGGCATTGTTGGCCGGGAGGCCCCATGCGGGAAGTGCGGCCCTCCGATTTGCAAGTCCTTTTTAGTTGACGCCACTTCGACGACTTGCGTGTCAATGATGATGAAATTATGATGAAGAACACAGAACAACCAGTAATCACGAGGCAGGTAAAATCCCTGACCCCGCCGGGAATCGAACCCGGGACCTCGTGCGCGGGAAGCGAGAACGCTACTGCAAGACCACGAGCTGCAGAAGACCGGCGTTGCCTGGTGAAACGTTGTTGTGATGCCTCGAGTAAGGACGAGAAATTCGTACCACCACGTTTCCGACTTTGATAAAGGTCGGATTGTAGCCTATCGTGATTGCGGTTTATCGTATCGCGACATTGTTGCTCGCGTTGGTCAAGATCCAATGACTGTTAGCAGAATATGGAATATAGTTCAGGAGGGTATTACGGAACGCCGTGCTGGATCCAAAAGGCCTCGTATCACTAGCAGTCGAGACGACAGGCATCTTATCCGCATGGCTGTAACGTATCGTGCAGCCACGTCTCGATCCCTGAGTCGACAGATGGAGACGTTTGCAAGACAAAAACCATCTGCATGGACAGTTCGACGACGTTTGTAGCAGCATGGACTATCAGCTCGGAGACCATGCCTGCGGTTACCCTTGACGCTGCATCACAGACGGGAGCGCCTGCAATGGTGTACTCAACGACGAACCAGGGTGCACGAATTCCAAAGTGTCATTTTTTCGGATGAATCCAGGTTCTGTTTACAGAATCATGATGGTCGCATCCGTGTTTGGCAACATCGCGGTGAACGCACATTGGAAGCGTGTACTCGTCATCGCCATACGGGCGTATCACCAAGCGTAATGGTATGGGGTGCCATTGGTTACACGTCTCGGTCACCTCCTGTTCGCACTGACGGCACTTTGAGCAGTGGACGTTACATTTCAGATGTGTTACGACCCGTGGCTCTATCCTTTATTCGATACCTGCGAAACCATACGTTTCAGCAAGATAATGCACGACCGCATGTTGCAGGTTCAGTACCGGAGTTTCTGGATACAGAAAATGTTCGACTGCTGCCCTGGCCAGCACGTCTGGTCAATGGCAGTCGAGAAACTGGCTCGTTACAATACGCCAGTTACTACTCTTGAGGAACGGTGGCATCGTGTTGAAGCTACATGGGCAGCTGTACCTGTACACGCCACCCAAGATCTGTTTGACTCAATGCCAAGGCTTATCAAGGCCGTTATTACGGCCAGAGGTGGTTGTTCAGGGTACTGATTTCTCAGAATCTATGCACCCAAATACCGTGAAAATGTAATCACATTTCAGTTCTAGTATAATGTATTTGACCAATGATTACCCGTGTATCATCTGCATATCTTCTTGGTGTAACAATTTTAATGGCCAGTAGTGCACTTAGGCCGACGCCACTGAGCGGAGGGTATCAGTCACTCAGCCACTAACACGCTGACTCAGTCACTGACCCGATGCACTGCTCCAGTCATTTATTTGCGGAGCGGCATAGTTCAGCAGGCTACGCTAGAATATAGCGACCCGATTAATGTAACAGCAATATTACTGATACTGTCTGGAAGAGGACTAATCGGATGAGCTTGTACCACAACACATGGACTCTATTTAAGTGGCAGTTATCTGTTCATGTAAGTAAAGAACCGGGTTAATCTATGTCTGCATTTGTGTTGTAGATAGAGGATACCGGCCACCCGTAACATCCTCTCCCTGGTTTCCTATGGTAAAAGGCTACAGTGACGACTAGGATACTTCAGTGGCGGCGGGGACACTACACTACATTATCCCGTACACAATTATCTCCAAACAAACACAAGTTCACGGGTTCCTGTAACTTCACAAAAGTAATTCTAAACACCTTGTACACTAGCTCATACAACCAGCTCTGACAACGAGAGCAAATATAAAAAATAGTATAAATAAAACTGAGACTCACCGCACCACAGTATGCTGAGCTGGTACTTATGTCAAGTGCCACTGCCTCACTCACCACTCACCAAAAGCAACTCTCTCACGAAAACGTAGTGTTGGAAGTGGACGGACACTTTCCGAAGCGACGTACTGTATTGGAAAGCGAAACGACCACTTCTGACAGCAAACTGTCATAACCCCCCCCCCTCCCCTCCCCGAGCTTGGGGGAGTTGTAATACCGACAGGTAGGGCTTGGGGGTGAGACAAGTGTGTCATCGACTTTATTTCATCTAAGGTATACAGTGGGCGTTCTGCTGAACTCGGCCATGGCGCCGCAGAGCATGCCAATGCCGCGATCTGCAACGTCGGTGCCCTTTCGCCCATTCTTGAGGACATAGTGCTCCTATTCACGGTGCGGCTAAATGGCCGCCATGTGTGTTAACTGCGCCCGTGGCTGGGAACACGGCTGACTGCTCCCTCAAGCGCAACTCGTGGGCGTCATGTAGAGCACCGAAGTGAAGCAGCCGACCTCCGTCGTTGTAGTGAGCCTTAGCAGATCCGGCCGTCCGCCCAGTGCAGCTCGTTCAGTGCCCACAGTCAGCCCCGCGCCCGGGAGGCCGTGAGTTCGCTCCCCTGCCCCACCCCTTGAGGACGGAAGCTTGCAGGTTGAAGGTACTTCAGCGAGCCTGTTGGCCACCGATATCGATCACCAAAAGGTCGGCATGGTTGGCTGGCAACAGCATTGTACACAAATTGGCGATACGACTGCCGAATTGGAGCCTACGGTCTCTTATATTTAAACGTCTTTTGCCTATGCGTCTGACGAAGTTCCTCTGGAGGCGACAAGTGGAGTGCTCTTTCACAATTATAACGTCAACCTTCTTCAGCTCGCTGCGGCCCCTACACTCACTTCACTAGGCGCTGTTGTAACTGCAGCGTATGGGTTCTTCACAGCGCGTCTGTGCCCTGTGCTGCCCCGTTTACTTCATATTTGCATACAGTGCTCGCTGGACATTGCCTTCTAGCCTGCGAGCGATGTCGTAAACCTGCCTCGCAGACTCGTTTGCAAAATAACAGCATCTTCCGTGCCTCCTATTCGATGTGCCATCGGTCCCTCAACTACTGCCTTCCAGCCATAGCTACGCGAAATTTACAGGAATTCTCCAAATCCACGCCTTTGCTGAATCATGGTTGACATCAACATGGTGTTTATTACTTCTTTCTTCCCCTCGAATTGGTGGTTGTTCAGGTTTATCATTGTTCAGCCTTTCATTTAGGGTAGAATGGAATGTCATCTGTCTCTTTAGCATGCTAAAGATCAATTTAGATGTAGAATTAACAATGTGACAATTAATTTCTGAGATCACAGTCCTGCTTTAGTAGTCACACTTTCATCTAGATATTCATGAAAACTCTGCAGTTCACCACTATGTACCAGGCAGAGGGTTCATCGGACCACCTACAAGCTATTTCTCCACTGATCCACTCTCAAACAGCACGTGATAAAAACGAACCCATAAACCTTTATGTGTTGAGCCCCCATTTCTCATATTTAATTTCAGTACGTAAGTGGGTGCCAACATAATGATTTCGGCCTTGGAGGAGAAAGCTGGTGATTTAAACTTCTTGAAAAGATCCTGCAACAGCGAAAGGCCCCTTTCCTTTAAATATTGCCACCTAAACTCGTGCCTGATACCCACGTCACTCTCTCCCCTATTTCACGATAATACAAATCAAGCTGCCCTTCTCTGAACTATTTGGATGGCTTCAGTCATTCCTACCCGAGGCGCATCCCACACCACACAGCAATGCTTCAGACGAGGGTGGACAAGCGCAGTGTAGGTAGTCACTTTATATACCTCTTGCATCTTTTAAGAGTTCTGCCAATAAAATGCAGTCATTTGTTCGGTCTCCACACAACTTTTTCTATGTGGTCGTTCCAGTTTAAGCTAGTCGTAACTGTAATTTCTATGTATTTAATTGAACACATAACCTGTATACTTGCCTGATATAAACGACATTTATCGGATTCATAATTGGTTCTCATGTGGATGACTCTCTCCTAGATAGTTTACAAGGATTAGGAACAGAAGAGTGCCTATTACACTCCATTGGGGTAATAGTTCTGTTATACTCGATGACTATTACACACTGTGACATTTGTGACAGGAAATCACGAATCCAGTCGCACAACTTAGACGGTACTACATAGGGGTGCACCTATTAGGAACAGCTTGTGAGGAACGGTAACAAAGGCTTTGACGAAACCTAAAAATATACAATATTATCTGAGGTCTCTTGTCTGTAGCACCCCTTACATCGTATGAATAAATTACTAGTTGGGTTATAAAAGAACGGTATTTTCTGAATCCG
The DNA here is from genome assembly GCF_023864345.2 of Schistocerca serialis cubense. Classification (NCBI taxonomy): domain Eukaryota; kingdom Metazoa; phylum Arthropoda; class Insecta; order Orthoptera; family Acrididae; genus Schistocerca; species Schistocerca serialis. Next base: position 751,675,428 of record NC_064639.1, on the reverse strand, counting down.
TATTGTATTTTTGTCAGAAAATCGTTTTCTTCGAGGTAATTCATAATGTTTGAAAACAGTACATATTCCAAAATACCACAGCAAATCCTCCGCAGTGATGTTAGTCTGTAATGCAACTGATTACACCAATTTCCATCCTTGAGTATTTGTGTGACCTCTGCGACTTTCCAGTCCTTAGGTACGGATGTTTTGTCGAGCTTACTCTGAAAGGATTCTAACTAGTATACAACCAGGACAGGAAGCGTTGCCATTATTAAGTTATTTTTGTAACTTTGTTAAGTAATTTTCGTTACACCGAAGATCTCTACTTCTAAGCTACTTATGATGGTAGCTGTTTTTGATTCTAATGCTGGATTTCCTACTTTGTCTTCTTTGGTGAAAGAATTTCAGAATACCCTGTGTAGCAATTCCACTCTAGAGGCACTATCATCAATATTTCTATTGCGCAGTGGATGGACAAGGGCTGTTCGAAAAGTAACGTCCGATAGGTCTCGAATTGAAGCCCACAATGAAAATAAAATGTTTTTCATTCGCAACAGTTAGCCACATCTTCCTTCTTCCTCTCTAAATAGTCGCCGCTCCGACTTAGACATTTGCTTTGGCGTTGTACAAACTATCCAGTACTCTCGTCACAGAAAGCAGCCGCCTGTGCTTTCCGCCAATTCTCTGCGCTGGTCTGTCTTTCGTTGTCTGTGCCAAAATGTTGTCTTCATAGCCAGCGGTTAATGGAGCAGAGATTAACAACGGAGGGAGCCAACTAAGGGTTCTACTGTGGGTGATCAAACACTTCTAATCGAAAACGCGGCAGGAGGGTCTTCATTGGCCCACCAGAATGTGGCTGAAAGAAATGCATGACATTCGTGTTATGGGAGCTGCATAGCTTCAGGCGAAATCTCTCACCAGATCCGTATATTTGGTGGAATACACTGTTGTTCTAGGCATTTCTATGTGATCACTTTGCGCTCTGAACTGAAAAGAGTGACAGGTGCACTAAGGGCGCTGTCCACCACATCTGTGCAAAGTTCCATAGGATTTTCACAGTGGTTTCCATTTCTCACCTAATCGGACCTTACTTTCCGAATACGCCTCGTATTAAACGTGTTTTGCCGCTGCTGTACTTTGCATTCGACCAGCATGTGATTTGACTGTGTGGCAGGTTCCGAGACAGAGCATCGCTCTATTAAATGCATCTTTCATTGAAGTCCACTCTAAATTTCGAGTGTCAGTAAAACATCGCCACTTTTGGAGATTTCGCTTTCTTTTAAATCTGGAGTCGTATTTCGTTGTTACCGCTACAGTGTCATCTATAATTAATTGACTTGGAATGTGTCTCTCAACTGTCGTGGATATTATTTCTTTGATTAAGCCGCAGATGGCCTACATTTTTGTAATCAGTTTGAAAGGAATGAAGACTTCCGTTAGGAAGGTATCAGGCGAATTCTTTATCTGCTTCTTTTTAAATTGAAATATTTTGCGTTTTCTTTTTATGGTTCAGGGTTGTTGTTCAGTGTTTCTGCAAAAATCTTGTAGACACTAATCCTTTTATCCGCTATGATTCTCCCTATTTGTTCAGGTTTATTCGTTGGTAAGCGATCAAGTATGTTTTCGCAATCATTTTCACTTCCAGTGGGCTTCTGAACAAATTGCTTAAAATAAATTTTGGAGAAGGCATTCAGTATGATTTCGAACGAATCTTTAATCTTGCTACTGACTTTAAACATGTATTTTCGCGAACATATTGAGGGTGGATTGAAGCCACCACCAGCTATGGTTTTACGAGTGGGATACCTATTTGAAATGAGATTAAAATTCCCTACCACCGTTCAGCAATTACATCATCTGTGTCAGGGGGTCGCTAAAAGGACATAATTATAAATTTATTCCAGTTGTCAGACTCTACCCGTACTAACTCACAGGAACTATCTACTAACAGGGTGACAATTACTACATGAAAAATGTAAATTAGTTACAAAATACGGCTTGCACCAACTTCATTCAATATGTAAACGCCACTACAGATATTCAGATTTAGTTCAGGACATGTTAGATATGCCTGTTATCATTGGCGATGATGTGGCGCAGATGAATAGCGAAACTCTGTATGACCCACTGAAGTGTCGGAATATAGATGCTGTCGATGACTTCCTGAATTGCTGTTTTCAGCCTAACAATGGCTTTGGAATTGTTGTTGCACACCTTGTCTCTAATATTGCCCCACAAGAACGAGTCGCACGTGGACAGACCTGGAGAATATGGCAGCCCATGGAGGCCCATGCTAGTGGTCTCTGGGTGCCCCAGAGCCAGATTGCGGTCCCCAAAGAGGTCCTCCAGGCCATCAAACACTCCTCTGCCTCGAAGAGGTAGGACTCCGTCTTGCATGAATCACTTCCTGTCGAAATCAGGGTTACTTTGGGTAATGGGGATGAGATCATCTTCCAAAACCTTCACGTATCTGTCAGTGGTTATAGTGCCATCGAGGTATATCGCACCGACTACTCCGTGAGTGGACACTGCACACCGCACAGCCACCCGTTGAGGCTGAAGAGACTTCTCGATTGCGAAATGCGGATTCTCAGTCCCCCAAATGTGCCAGTTTTTCTTACTGACTAACCCATCTAAATGAAAGAAAGATAAACTAAACCACGGGCATACTAATTCCCATCATGCTCTGTGGCCAACCGTGCAGTTTGAAAGTCCTAACGCAAACAGTTAAGAAGTTATAACGATTTTTGTTCATATAGTCCGGTAATTGCCACCCTGTATATTTAACTACAAGATAAACAACCAGTGACAGCAATAAACACCTGACACCAACTGTATTTAATCTGTCCTTTCTAAACACCGCTAGTCCTTATGGCCAGCACCCACTACTCAAAATGATTTGAGCTTAAGGACTTTCTGTAAACGCTTCTTGCTTTAATTCTTTTGAGAAAACAACTCTGAAAATTTACAACCACAATAATTGTTGTGTTGCAGCTATGTCTATCCTCGTGCTACATTTGCCCTTCACCTTTTATTTTTCCTCCCTCTCTGTAATTACTTGAGGATCTCTAACATAAAGAACCACCCGATGTCCCCCTTAGGTTCCCCAGCCCCCGTGTTGTTGGTTCCTGTATGTAGTGGGTTTCTGAAATACTGAGTAGTACCTGAAAACTCACCACCGTGTGGTGGGTGCAAGTCGTGGAATCCGCATGGTACATGGTTGCAAAATCGTCTGTGCCTCTAATGCAGTACCTACAGTCGACTCAGAACCAAAGATCCGTAGCCAAGCCTGTCGACGACGACACATATGAGCTCCGATTTCAGCTCACAAGCGAGACTGGTGTACTTCATCACTTCAGATAGTCATAAAACACCAGGGAGTTTCTCTTCCAAACAAAAACGACGCTCTTTGTTGGTACTAACATGGGGCGCCCTGTTCTCTTCATAGCATCCAGAAACACTTGTTTCACATCTGGAACGACTTTTCCTGGTATGCACACAGTGTGCACACATTACATCTTCCCCACCTTGTCAGCCATATAACTAAAGTGCCTCTTTACATGCCTGAAACTGTAGCTCCCAACTAATCCCAACCCCAGCCTCCAGTAGCGTGAACGAAGCAAATATCAACTGAAGCTGTGAGTGAAGAGTCACCAACTCAGCTTTCGAACGCAGCAGTCACGGTCCCTTTCCATACTAAAGACAGCAGAAATATACTCTAGATGATTATGAAAACTCTGATCTGTACCCAACTTATAACAAACGAGGAAGACGTTTAAGAGTTTAAACTTAAAAGCACACAGAAAACTCCAAATAAGTTCTTGCCTCAACTCACAATCTAAACACCCGCTCTTTTGCGCTTTTGTTTGGCCTTCTTCCTGTGGATGATAGCAACCCAGACTACCTGTTTGTTCAGTTTGTACCTGCTTAATAGAGTATTTCAGCAATTTTGTGCTTTCTGTTCCTCTGTGTCATGTTCGGTTTGGTACAATGCCTCATTTACGTCTAAATGAGAAAATCAACTTCCCGCTTAGGCTGTTACTTTTTAGCCGCATGTAACCGTAACAATGTAAGTGTGGGAACAGAATGGGGACACTTAATTTGAGCGATTACAGTCAAGTTGTAACGGTAAATTTTGATGGATATGTGTGTGCTTTTGGATTTGGCATTGCGAGAGTTTACATAAATAATAGAGTTTTGTGTTGCTGACGTATGTTTTCGGATATTTTAGGTTTTGATAATGTCACACTCGTCAAGCGTCAGGTGTTCTACAGAATAAATGTGGAAATATTCCATTTTTCGTCCGTTGTGGTACAAGGAAGTCCATGACAAAAACATTATGTGTTTGTGTGTGTGTGTGTGTGTGTGTGTGTGTGTGTGTGTGTGTGTATGTATGCCTCTAGACATACAGATCTATAAGCTATGCCTTTACGTTGCCGCTCTATGACCTTCAGCTGACTAAAGTGTACGACAACCAATACGACTATATGACTTGTGGGATATATTAACGTCCATATTTAAGACAATTTGTCTTCAACGTAAGTTAATTCATAGTTGAAAGATGTTTCTGAAGCGTTAGCTACTTCATTTGAGCAATTAAACTGATGCTAAGTTTAAATAACGTTGCATTTTTCTTAAGAGAGGTTTTTGAAGACAATGATCCATACAAACAACAGACGAAAACATCGATGTGATGTTAGATGAACGTCGATAAAAGGGGTATGATTTAATTCACTGCCTAAGCATGATCTCCATGCTACTCTATTATGTGCAAGCATCTTCATCTCCCAGTACCTACTGCAACCTACATCCTTCTGAATCTGTTTACTGTATTCGTCTCTTGGTCTCCCTCTACGATTTTTACCCTCCACGCTGCCCTCCAGTACCAAATTGGTGATCCCTTGATGCCTCAGAACATGTCCTACCAACCGATCCCTTCTTCTAGTTAAGTTGTGCCACAAACTTCTCTTCTCCCCAATCCTATTCAATACCTCCTCATTAGCTATATGATCTACCCATCTAATACTCAGCATTCTTCTGTACCACCACATTTCGAAAGCTTCTATTCTCTTCTCGTCCAAGCTAGTTATCGTCAATGTTTCACTTCCATACATGGCTATACTACATACAAATACTTTCAGAAAAGACTTCCTGACACTTAAATCTATACTAGATATTAACAAGTTTCTCTTCTTCAGAAACGCTTTCCTTGCCATTGCCAGTCTACATTTTATATCCTCTCTACTTTGACAATCATCAGTTATTTTGCTCCCCAAATAGCAGAACTCATTTACTACTTTAAGCGTCTCATTTCCTAATCTAATACCCTCAGCATCACCCGATTTAATTCTACTACATTCCATTATTCTCGTTTTGCTTTTGTTGGTGTTCGTCTTATACCCTCCCTTCATGACACTGTCCATTCCGTTCAACTGCTCTTCCAAATCCTTTGCTGTCTCTGACAGAATTACAATGTCATCGGCGAACCTCAAAGTTTTTGTTTCTTCTCCATGGATTTTAATACCTACTCCGAATTTTTCTTTTGTTTCCTTCACTGCCTGCTCAATATACAGATTGAATAACATCAGGGATAGACTACAACCCTATCTAACTCCCTTCCCAACCACTGCTTCCCTTTCGTGCCCATAGACTCTTATAACTGCCATCTGGTTTCTGTATATATTGTAAATAGCCTTTCGCTCCCTGTATTTTACCCCTGCCACCTTCAGAATTTGAAAGAGAGTATTCCAGTCAACATTGTCAAAAGCTTCCTCTAAGTCTACAAATGCTAGAAACGTAGGTTTGCCTTTCCTTAATCTAGCTTCTGAGATAAGTCGCAGGGTCAGTATTGCCTCACGTGTTCCAACATTTCAACGGAATCCAAACTGATCTTCCCCGAGGTCAGCTTCGACCAGTTTTCCCATTCGTCTGTAGAGAATACGAGTTAGTATTTTGCATCCGTGACTTATTAAACTGATTGTTCGGTAATTTTCACATCTGTCAACACCTGCTTTCTTTGGGATCGGAATTATTGTATTCTTCTTGAAGTCTGAGGGTATTTCGCCTGTCTCATACATCTTGCTCACCAGATGGTAGAGTTTTGTCAGGACTGGCTCTGCCAAGACCGTCAGTAGTTCTAATGGAATGTTGTCTACTCCCGGGGCCTTGTTTCGACTCAGGTCTTTCAGTGCTCTGTCAAATTCTTCACCCAGTATCGTATCTCCCATTTCATCTTCATCTACATCCTCTTCCATTTCCAAAATATTGTCCCCAAGTACATCTTCCTTGTATAGACCCTCTATATACTCTTCCCACCTTTCTGCTTTCCCTTCTTTGCTTAGAACTGCGTTTCCATCTGAGCTGTTGATATTCATACAAGTGGTTCTCTGTTCTCCAAAGGTCTCTTTAATTTTTCTGTAGGGAGTATCTATCTTACCCCTAGTGAGATAACCCTCCACATCCTTACATTTGTCCTCTAGCCATCCCTGCTTAGCCATTTTGCACTTCCTGTCGATCTAGTTATTGAGACGTTTGTATTCCTTTTTGCCTGCTTCATTTACTGCATTTTTATATTTTCTCCTTTCGTCAATTAAATTCAATATTTCTTCTGTCACCCAAGGATTTCTACTAGCCCTCGTCTTTTCACCTACTTGATCCTCTGCTGCCTTCACTATTTCATCCCTCAAAGCTACCCATTCATCTTCTACTGTATTTCTTTCCCCCATTCTTGTAAATTGTTCCCTTACGCTCTCCCTGAAACTCTGTACAACCTCTGGTTTTTTCAGTTTATCCAGGTCCCATCTCCTTAAATACCCACCTTTTTGCAGTTTCTTCAGTTTTAACCTACATTTCAGAACCAATAGATTGTGATCAGAGTCCACATCTGCCCCAGGAAATGCCTTACAATTTAAAACCTGTTCCTCAATCTCTGCCTTACCATTATGTAATCCATCTGAAACCTGTCAGTATCTCCAGGCTTCTTCTATGTATACAACCTTCTTTTATGATTCTTGAACCAAGTGTTAGCTATGATTATGTGCAAAATTCTACCTGGTGGTTTCCTCTTTCAATTCTTAGTCCCAACCCATATTCACCTACCACGTTTCCTTCTCTCCCTTTTCCTACTACCGAATTCCATTCACCCATGACTATTAAATTTTCGTCTCCCTTCACTATCTGAATAATTTCTTTTATTTCATCATACATTTCTTCAATTACTTCGTCATCTGCAGAGCTAGTTGGCATGTAAACCTGTACAACTGTAGTAGGCGTGGGCTTCGTGTCTATCTTGGCCACAATAGTGCGTTCACTATGTTGTTTGTAGTAGTTAACCCGCAGTGCTACTTTTTTATTCATTATTAAACCGACTCCTGCATTACCCCTATTTGATTTTGTATTTATAACCCTGTATTCACCTGACCAGAAGTTTTGTTCCTGCTGCCACCGAACTTCACCAATTCCCACTATATCTAACTTTAACCTATCCACTTCCCTTTTTAAATTTTCTAACCTACCTGCCCTATTAAGGGATCTGACATTCCATGCTCCGATCCGTAGAATGCCAGTTTTCTTTCTCCTGATAACGGCGTCCTCTTGAGTAGTCCCCGCCCGGAGATCCGAATGGGGGACTGTTTTACCTCCGGAATATTTTACCCAAGAGGACGCCATCATCATTTAATCATACAGTAAAACTGCATGCCCTCGGGAAAAATTACGGCCGTAGTTTCCCCTAGCTTTCAACCGTTCGCAGTACCAGCACAGCAAGGTTGTTTTGGTTAGTGTTACAAGGCCAGATCAGTCAATCATCCACACTGTTGCCCCTGCAACTACTGAAAAGGCTGCTACCCCTCTTCAGGAACCACAAGTTTGTCTGGCCTCTCAACAGATACCCCTCCGTTGTGGTTGCACGTACGGTATGGCTATCTGTATCGCTGAGGCACGCAAGCCTCCCCACCAACGGCAAGGTCCATGGTTCTTGGGGGGGGGGGGGGGGGGGTTGGGTATTATCGCTCAAATGATTCCTTCATCCGTGTCCTGTGAGTTAGAGTTCTGTTAATAAGATGTTCGTACTCAACGAAACTCAACTTACTTTGATGTAGAGTCACTGCAAGTTGCTATAATTTGTTTTTGCTCTCAACTAATTTCGACGTTAAAGGCATCACCTGATATGATAAAGTATATTTTCCGCACGCTAAATGTCGATGAATACAGCATTAAAATAAGTAAATTTAAAGAATCCAGAGAAAGATGATGTCGCAACTGGCTGTAGACGTCATTTTACATCAAAATGTCTTTCATAAAGTCTGCTTGCTCGATGCAAAGAATAACTTGTAAAACAAGATGTGTGATTCTTTCAGCAAGATATCTAATACTATAAATGTAATGTGATATGGTTTCGTTGCTTACATAGAACTTATCGTATATGTAAAACGAATCTAATCTGCTGTTCTAGCAAGTTTCTCACAACTAGGTAGCTCTTAAAAATACAACTGCCTAGTTTTCAAGCCTTGTCTTAAAAGCCTGAAATATTTAAAGAAGGAAGTATGGGATTAACTAGGGTTATGAATGACAGGAAAGTAAGAATTTCTTAGGGGATACATGTGTATCTACACGCAGTGTAGTTTCGAACAGTTTCACCATTAAAGTCCAACTCAGGGCCTTGACTTAACCTGCCTATATCCATAGCTAGTGGTGAAATGAGTTTCTCAAAACTCAAGCTCAGTCTTCGGTTAACAACTTCTCAAGAATAGTTTTGTGGACTGTCAACTGTAGCGTTTGAAAACGACATTTTGAATTTAATAAATTCAGCTTCAACATTGATTTATTTAAGTTAAAGGCTGGAAAAGTCAGTATAAAGCGTTGATCCACGATACAAATTGTAGGATGGCCTAAAATCCCGAAGAACTTCAGGAACTATACAGGACACTGTTAAACGAGTGTATCTCTTATGCACCACACACAAGTTTTACGTTGTTTCTTTCTCATCTGTACACATATGAAATTTGACCACTTTTATCAGTTTTCTACTACTTTCATTGCAAATTATCTACGTTTTAGCTACTCAATAATGAGTTTCCTTGACATGTCATACACAATTTACACTGTTAAGCAGTGTTTTAGGTTTAACATGGCAAACTAAAATTGGTTGCTTTTTTTCTTTCTTTTGTGATCCCAACTTCTGCTGTGAGAACATTTATTAAACTAAAATCCTGTTGAACAGAAATTATATATGTTCATTCCTTCAACTCACTTTAACTGGCAGCACAACTTTAATGAAGTTAGATCAATACAACAGGTTTAGTTCATTCTGGATTCCCTAAGAAGCAGGAATTCCTTGAATATTTACCTTTCTGTATTTAATAATCAAATGGGATGGGTACATTTATTTCTGTTACAAAGATATGCCTATATAGTACATATTTGAGAAGAAGAAACAACCTGTATCCATAATCACTAGATTTGAATTCTGTTTCAAAGATGCCAATAAAACAATGTTGCTTATAGCATACGGTAAGGGGGGATGGCGAAGTGGAGGGTTGGTAAATGATGTGTCGACTGTCTGACAAAATGATCTCAATCAATCGCTGTTCAAACTTCCACTACTTTTAGCGCAGTCAAAGCACGGTTGATGTTACTATTACGTATAAGAAAATTTTTTATTTAGTCTGCAGTTGCCTTATATCCTTCTACCAAAATTTATTGAACAATATTAACCACGCCATTAAGAGGTATTTAGAACAACTTTCAATGCTAGAAGACGTCACTGATGTGGAGGTAATAAATACTTCCATACAGGAAAACATTTGTGGTGAACACATATACAGCTCCCCATGTGAGATTGTATTTGCTTGTTTATGGCTAGTATGTCACAGTGTCACTGTCACACTTGCTGCCTGCTCATCCTTATGAAGTTTATTACTACAATAGTCAAATTTCTTATTAGGCTGATATTTGGACAGACAGTGGTTACTTCGACGATCTGAATGCTAACTGTTTTTCAGGATAGTTGTGATCTTGTGTGCAAGTATTAGCTCCAGACACCACAGCTTCGTTTGTCTTAAAAAATCAGCAATATAAGGCCCAAATCTCAGACAGTACAACAGAGTACTTACGACGCGCTGTAGACAATAAAACTATAGAAATAAGGAGCACAAGTCCTTAATCAAAAGTCATTATCTTAAGCTACATACTAAACAATTATTTTTTGAGGCAGTAGCAATCACTCACTTCCAAAATATGTTTTTTAAAGTTTTTCGCATTACCAACTGGCTTCCAGCTTACAGATTGAGGCAGTCACTGACTATAATAATAATAATAATAATAATAATGGGCAGTGTTTGCCTAGGTGCAATCTGTAAGTCAAAAGCAAACTGACAATAACAAAAATTTAATGAGGTTGCCCTCCATGGGGTGGGTCCACGCAACGACTGTGGATATATTGGGTTAGATAGAGCAGCAATCAGTCGTGGAATTAAGTTGCTTTAATATGACATTTATAGTCACAACGCAGATCAGATTTCGACCTGTGTCAGGTCATTATCAATGCAGTGCGGAATTGTAGCAGTTGCTCCTGCTCAACTGAATGCTTGCACAGTTCAACCGTTGAACTGTGCAAGCATTCACTTGAGCACTAACAACTGCTACAATTCCGCACTGCCTTGATAATCACCTGACACAGGTCGAAATCTGATCTGCGTTGTGACTATAAATGTCATATTAAAGCAATTAATTCCACGACTGATTGCTGCTCTATCTAACCCAAAAATTTAATTATTATTAGGAGTAACATAAATGCCTTTCCTTTGATTAATGGATGTCTCTCTTACTGTATGCACCAGGAAGTTCAGCTGATGATATATTTGAAAAATGGTACCACCATTCTTTATTCTATCACACGACTAGTTTAGCCGGCACATTACCGCCTTACTCAGGCTCCACCTCAGCCAAAAGAGCTTTTGATTTTCTTGTAGGTGGCATACGTGGGCTAGATTTCATCAGGAGTTATACCCTGTTGTCTCCTTTAATATTTTTGTTCCATTATATTACGAATAATGCAGCACATGTGACACAACAGGCAGAGATCTGTTGGCAACATGTGTCCATGACTTCCTGGGTGGCACACCCGAACCCTCCGATTAGTTCTGACCAACTTAAATATTCGCTCATCTGACCAGACCATGGTTTTTCAGTCGTCCTGGGGGCCAACCGATATGGTCACGATGCCAAGAGAGGCGCTGCAGGCGATGTCGTGCTGTTAGTAAAGGCACTCGCGTCACTCGTCCACTTTCATAGCGCATTTACGCCAAATCTCATCGCACTCTTCTAACGGGCACTTCCGTCCCACGTCCCACATAGATTTCTGCCACTATTTGACGCAGTGGTTCTTGTCTGTTAGCACAGATAACTATACGGAATTGCTGCTACTCTCTGTCGTTAACTGAAGGCCGTCAGCCACTTCGTTGTGAGAGATAATGATTGAAATTTGGTATTCTCGGCATACTCTTGACACTGGTTCTCGGAATACTGAATTCCCTACTGATTACAGAAATGGAATATCCCACGCGTCTAGCCGGCCGCGGTGGCCGTGCGGTTCTGGCGCTGCAGTCCGGAACCGCGGGACTGCTACGGTCGCAGGTTCGAATCCTGCCTCGGGCATGGGTGTGTGTGCTGTCCTTAGGTTAGTTAGGTTTAAGTAGTTCTAAGTTCTAGGGGACTTATGACCTAAGATGTTGAGTCCCATAGTGCTCAGAGCCATTTGAACCATTTGAACCCACGCGTCTAGCTCCAAATATCATTGCGCATTCAAAGTTAATCCGCGTCGTGCGGCCATAATCACGTCGGAAACCTATTCATATGAGCAACCTGAGTACAATTGATAGTTTCGTCAATGTACTGCCCTTTTATACCGCAGTCTGTAAACGCACGTATTGCTTCCCTATGACTTTCGTCAGAGCAATGTATATAATGACTGTGGACGTGACGAATTTAATTAGTTATTGAGTGGAGAAGGAATTTATAACGACCTTTCACACAATCTTTAATAACAATTGCATTAACTAATTTGATCCACCATATGATGGCGCTCAACGAGACAAATTGACTTAGCCATTAATATCTATAAAAATGTACTCACTTACAAGGGGAGGCCGCCAATTGTGAAATTCAGATTCGATTCATACTGCGCATAATAAAAGCTCATGGCCAGAAGTGTAATGTGGAAAAGCACCAAGATGCACTTCTCAGCCGTTGTCGAGAAAATCGACAGTTAAAAGAAACCGTTGCGGTGAAATACTCTCTACGCTCAATAATTTTCTACAGCGTCGTGGCGCAGCGGTAAGCGCTCGGGTTCGTAATCCGAATGGTCGCCGGATCGAATCTCGCGCCATGCAACCTTTTTTTTTAGTATTTGTTTTTTGTAATTCAAATATATATATATATATATATATATATATATATATATATATATATATATATATATATATATAATGCCCGGCAATCAGTTGCAACAATTATGCATATAATAAGTTGTTGAAAGTCGGTTGTCGTGGAAAAACCGGCGACTTCGAACATCATTATGTTTTCCGCAAACAAAGTTGTATTTCACAAATGTTATTAATTGTCTTCATAATGTTAACTACGTATAGTTAACGGAAGACGTAGAAACGATATTCCGAAACGAATACGTATAGCGTAAGTCAAACGTTCGAATTAGAATAGAGACCCCATGAACACAAATTTGCTGTGGCAGGTATGAAATATAAACTCCGTTACTCGCTCGTTACACTTGAATGACAGATGTTGAATGGGCCGAAACGAGCCACCCCATAACAGCGTAGTTGCCTGCTAACTTCGAAAGAAGTTAGATGCGGTCCCTAGCGCAACTTATAACGTCGTCGAAAATCAGTGCGGACGGAAGAGCTTTGGTACACCCTGTTAAAAAAACGGAAAAATGGAGGCGGTACAATTGGAGAGCGATCCGCCTTCACCAACATGCATAATCAATTCATTAATAGTTTATATATATATATATATATATATATATATATATATATATATATATATATATATATAAAAATTACAAAAACTATTAATAAAAAAATTGCATGGCACGCGATTCGATCCGGCGACCTTCGGATTACAAACCCGAGCGCTTCCCGCTGCGCCACGACGCTGTAGAAAATTATTGAGCGTAGAGAGTATTTCACCGCAACGGTTTCTTTTAACTACCGATTTTCTCGACAACGGCTGAGAAGTGCATCTTGGTGCTTTGCCGCATTACACCTCTGGCCATGAGCTTTTATTATGCGCAGTATGAATCGAATATGAATTTCACAATTGGCGGCCTCCCCTTGTTAGTCGAATAAGTGATACCAGAATCAAATAAGTAATTAAGGCATTATAATCAATGTTGCAAAACACCTACGTGAATACCTTCACAGCTTATGTTGCTAAACGTAAGCTCACATCAGCATTTAGATTGTGAGATTTCTGTATCTAAATCCCGATTTTAATTAATTAATTAATTAGAATTTTTCGTAGTCCAGCCGATTATTCATGTTCTATTATAACTGCAGCAATTTGGAAAGCACCAGTGGAAACAGCAGATCATTTCCTGCAACACTGATATGCCATGTCTACGTTTGTTGTAATAGTTCGACACACACTGTACAGAAACTAAGTATAGTCCTTTATATTTAAATTTTGCCATCACTTGATTTCAGACTGTGGGCAGTATATTGGTCCAGAACTTTATTGTAATGTATCATATGAATGAGCATTTAGGCACGCTTCCTCTGGTGCTTCTAGTTTTAAAGTCGATCGAATGAATGAAAAGGTTTATTTCTGACTAGAGAAAAATCGTAACAGTTGTATGATGTAAAGTCGTGGAAATTTCGGGCCACGGTGATCCGTGGTTATGAAAGTGGATCGCCATCTTAAGTTTTGCCAGCCGTCCTGAGACACTTGGAGGGGCTGGACCTATGCGCCTCTGAGCGGTGATTAATAGCTTGATTTTTTTCAGACTTTGATTTCGCAACTGTACACACAAATACTTACAATGCTATTATAGTGGGACAGTGTGGACATGTGTTCTTTTTGTGAATAAACCTAGGTGGTCTCTAAATGATTGAGCTAAGGACTTTAATTATGTTTACTTGTAAAAGTCCACATCTTTAGTCTGAACAATTTCACTGTGGCTCCGTTGCAATTGCGATCTTCATGAGTAGAGCTAGACGAGAATGTGAATAACGTTGGTATGAGTTCGGACTCTGAATGACACAGTACAACGTGGACACTGAATACTTGGTATGTGTGGACACTTCCACTGTGGGGCGGCAGAACTTAAAAGATATCATAATGAAATATTTTCCTTGTTACTGGTCACGATTTTATTTATATTTCGCATGAAGCGATTTTGGAAATTATTCCCATATTCTAGTGATTTCCATATTCTAGTGCTTTTCTATGTGCTATCCATTTCGCTCGTTTCCCATATGTGCAGTGCGGCGTTGTTCTGTTGTCTTTACTGTAATGTATCAAAACATACGCACCTATAGACATGCACTGACTGAATCTACAGTTCTCCATTTACCTGCTTATCATCATCAAAATGCATTAATATATATTTTTCTGTTGTTACAAAGAATTGGTGAATTTTATCCAGAATAAATGAATCGGTGATAGTTAATTTGACTGTATTGAGAAAGCGACCATTGTGACAAAAGCCCCAGTGTTACAGAGATGAACCAAAGAGATTATTCCGTGGTCGTATTAACAAGTGCCGGAGTGACCGTCATCACATTTTCGTAATAATTCCTCGTAGAGAGGTTACATAACACAAATATGTATAAATACACGAAGTTAATAAACATGATAAATTTTTCATTGGACTCGTTCATAAATGAATATGAAGTTTCCTTTAGTATACTTTCTTCCACAAAGTCACTGTTCTTGTTTTACCGCACTCAGAATAGCATGTTAGTGTGTATCTGATTGTACTAGAACAATGAAAATGTCGATTGTTATCTTTATATTCTCCGGTGGTACAAACGTTGCAGCCTGTATTCTATTTATCTGTAAAAGTAATAAATGGTAGTCACCACTCACAGAAAAGAAGCAACAAAATACTGTTAAATGCAAATTCAGTTTACACCTTGACAATTGCATTTATCCGAGAATTGCACTCAGCGATAGAAGAACAAGAAAAAGTAATTTTAAACAGGTTAACTGTAAATGAACACCACCCACACACAACAGTGCTGTTCAGCACTATGGCAATATTAGACTGTCAAAGGGATGAAACAACGTAGTATAAATGACCTTAACAGATTTCATTTTCAAAACGAATCTACCTAGTTTGCTTTTGGTCAACAGAACAAAAGCAGACTAGTGCTTCTCATTTATTACAATGTTGTTCTAACAAGAACCGAGGGAAGATCCAGTTAACACGAATCTACCTGTTTGTCTAAACCTGAAGTTTACAACGGAAGTAACATTACAGTTTTCACTTGAGGTATCGTTCCAATTCTCATGACACCTGGAGTATTCACATTGCCACATCTGCATTCTAAATAGCTATTATAATTACCATTAGGTTTTCGTACGGTACTTAACGATCAATTTGCTGTCACTGTTCCTAATTTTACCATTGGCAATATAGAAAAGCAATGTTCCTGACAGCGAAGTGAATTTCATATTTGTTTTTCCGATTCAATAACTGTGAAAGCCACTGTCGGTTCTACAGTGCGAATTATGTGCGTCAATTAGTACTGGCCTTCCTCCAGTTGGCATCGCATCAGCACAGTTTTGAGAACAGGCAGACAGTCGGCGACATTTCCACAACCTTGTCCTAAAGCAATCTATGATGTGTAATTGCGAGAACCTCAAACTAGGAAATATGTTGCACTGGTCGGGAATTATATTTCCGTTGTAATATCCCCCAAGTCATAAAGTTTTACCTGACGATTGAAGTCGTTTTCGCGTATTGTTTTGTATGAATGTGAACTAACTAGCGACACAGCCCGGCTACGTACAGGTAGCATTAAATATCTATGCCCAGATCTGCTGTGATCACCGATAGAAGGATAAATTGTGTAGCCAGCGAAGTCCAGAGGTATGGCCAAGTGTATTCCTTTTGAATCCGGGAGCTAATGCTGTTAGTATGGTCTTTGCTATTCGATATGTTTCGAGTCAACACCCACAGAGTAGGGACACCCCCTCAGCGAGGACTGAGGGGGGAGAGACAGCGGCGACCCATGTCATGATCTATCAGACGGCGTTGGTGATGGCGTAACAAGGCCTCCGTCTCGGATTAACTCCGCCCTCACTGTGTGGTTCGGGTCATTATGGAACTTGTCACTCCACGCCGTCGAAGGCGCCACCATTGATGATTCCATATATTTCCTCCCGTCCGTAGGAGCGGAGCACCTCTCAGCGGCAGTCGTAGCCATGGAATTCATTGGTGTGGATGCACCTGGGTGAGCCGATGGAGTAGACACCGGTGCCGATAGATCCGGCGTCTCCTTGTCGTCGTTCTGGTCGTCATGAATATTCTGCAAATCCTTGTCACTCCAAACGGACTCACAAGTGTCGTATGAGCTGTTTCGTCCCGAGAAGCTACGACATCTCCTTTCGTGCTGTGTAGACAAATGTTGTTTGTGTATCTGTCCTTGGGAGTCGGACGTTACGAGGGAATCATGGCGGTTCTGGATGAATTCCATTACAGGGACGGTGGGCGACGTGACTTCCATATCGGCGACCTGGAGAGGAACTTAAGTTATCGATGTTACTAGGGGACTCAAGGCAGCGTCAGCTTCTGAGCATGACGCGTCGACCCCGGCGTTCTGCGTGGCAGCTGAAAGGTGTGATGGTACGTCGTCCTGTTTGTGATGGTCAGCGGGCAGGGAAGAGAGAGTCGACACGAAGGTGACTGGTAAAACTGTCATTGGAACTGGAGGTGCCACCGCTGTGGCCATCAGCTTGGTGCTGCACTACTGAAGAACACTCAGACCTGAGGTGGCCTTCTTCGCCGGTGTGTGGTGGGCCATTATATATAAAGACTGAGCAGCATCCTCTGCTGTGTGTATAAGATGGCACGTTGTAACAGAAATCAATGTGATCTGTCGCACATGGTTAAGAATTGGGTACCCTCGCAACTTTGCCCAGTGTCCGGCACTACGCACTACGCACTACGCACAGTGCCTTACAGATGAGAAACCACAATACTGTCTTCCACCGAGAGCTAGAATGGTAGTTCAGAGGCTCGTATGGTGCACATGCGCAAGTCTGCGTGGTGGAGAGTGACTGCGCCAATATTGCTGTCGGGGTGTCAGAAGAGTAGTCCATGTCTGGCCACACGAAGTATTCGTCCATTGACGACTTTTACGTGCTGAATGCTACCCAAAATGTCGGAGCACACGATCTTAGCTTTGTCACGCAGAAAGCATTCCACTTCCAAAGTCTTTCGTGGAGTGTAACCGTTACAGAAGGTGAGTCTTAGTATGGATTTTCGGAAACGGTTGGCCATGTCCAGTACACTTAATCGGCACGTAAGTGAATGCCGTTGGAACTAAAACGGCTAGCACATGCGCTGATCAGGCGGAGACACGGATCAGGTCCATACTGCAAGGCTGCTAAAATCAGACCGACAGCTGCTAGACTACCACACCAGATGCAGTGTGACGTTTTACACTTTCTCAAGCAAATGCTCTTGTCTCGAATTATGATGGCAGCTCGGTGGGTAGCAAATGAATAGCTTTCACAACTAAACTTTGATTCTCCGTATTTCAGACAATTTGTGCTACATATTTATAAAATATATGCAAAAACCTTCTACATGATTCAGCATATCCATTTTGTGAAAACTTGACCTAAATCCCTAGAGAAATTCTTGAGATTAGCCGGCATATACAGAAGTATGCGAAAAGAACACTTCAGTCTAAGTATGCAGAGAAGAGAGAGCATGTAATTTAAAGGACAGTGTGTGTATTTGTAGAAGAAAGTTTGCTGCTTTACAGGTACATGTATGCACTGCCCGTGTCATAGAAATCAAAGCACTACAATACCGCAGAAAGTCGTTGGACGAGCGGAACCATATATCACCAGTTCATAAAGTAGATTATCGAGCTATTGATATACTGGATTTTAAGACGAACAACGGTGCAATCGTCCATGCTAAGATATGGAGATCATGACGCTTTAAGGGCAGCGTCTCACAATCAAGAGGAGAGTGAGAAAAAAATGAATATTAGTCACTGATCAATTTTCAATATCTTGCACGATATATTGAAGACGATGCAGTTTCTCCGCTAGCTGAATACAACAGCTGTTCACACCCATTTAAAAACCACGCCGAACTAAGTCAGCAGCGGAAATGCCTTAACTGTGTCTGCCCAATAGGAATGAATTCCTCATCCGCTTAATGACCCTGAGACAAAAGAACAATGCAAGACGGGGAAACACGATGATTTACCTCCGGTGAAATAAGGCGAAGACCCCACCATCATTCAGCACGCCGATGCAGAGTGGCCGGCCGCGGTGGTCTCGCGGTTCTAGGCGCGCAGTGCGGAACCGCGCGACTGCTACGGTCGCAGGTTCGAATCCTGCCTCGGGCATGGATATGTGTGATGTACTTCGGCTAGTTAGGTTTAAGTAGTTCTAAGTTCTAGGGGACTGATGACCACAGCTGTTAAGTCCCATGGTGCTCAGAGCCATTTGAACCATTTTGATGCAGAGTGTTCTGGGTGTACTAACGTGTGGTGCTAACAGAGGAAACCGTAACAGCAGCATATTCCCGTAACCTCTTGACGAGATTATGGCAGTCTGTCAATACGAAGCGTGCTACAGACTGTACGAGGGGGTGATTTTGCTGCATGACAACACGCTGCTTCCTTCAGCTGTCACATTTGTGCCGGCCGGTGTGGCCGTGCGGTTCTAAGCGCTTCAGTTTGGAACCGCGTGACCGCTACGGTCTCAGGTTCGAATCCTGCCTCGGGCATGGATGTGTGTGATGTCCTTAGGTTAGTTAGGTTTAAGTAGTTCTAAGTTCTAGGGGACTGATGACCTCAGAAGTTAAGTCCCATAGTGCTCAGAGCCATTTGAATTTTTGTCACATTTGTCCCTATCCACTCGTAATCTTCCGACACTCTGCGACTCGTTTCCTGTGACTCACAAACCATTGCATCGTAGTTGTGTCCAGAGTGACGACTACAAGATTATCGAGGTGAAACGTCCAGAACAACCAAAATGTTGACTTCTGCAACGAAGATCTCCGCCGTCATGGATCGTTAGGAAACATGTGTCGCATTGAAGGGGGACGCATCTTTCCCAGCGATCCATGACGGCAGAGACGGTGGCATTGAAGGGCAAACCGGGAATAACATCGTCATGTTCCATGGCGGCAGTTTGATTCAAATGGCTGGGACTTAACATCTCAAGTCATCAGTCACCTATAACTTAGAACTACTTAAACCTAAATAACCTAAGGACATCACACACATCCATTCCCGAGTCAGGGTTCGAACCTGCGACCGTAGCGGTCGCGCGGTCTCAGATTGAAGCGCCTAGAACCGCTCGGCGACTCCAGCCGGCCAGCTAGATTCTTCTAAGGTTACCGTTCCATTATGAGATTAGCAGTATGTGGAAAATGGCTAAGCAGGAATGACTAGATGACAGATGTAAGGATTTACAAGCGTATAGCACTATAGCAAAGGTGGATACCTACTACAGGAAAAATAAAGAGGACTTTGCACAAAAGAGAAGTAGCTATATGAACATCAAGAGGTCAGATGGGAAACCAACACCAAGCAAAAAATGGGAAGTTGAAACATGAAATCTCAGTTCACTTTAATGGATAAATGACAAATATTTACTTATCTTTGACGCATTTATTCGCTCCAGAATTTTTCGGTGATTTACAAGTGACTATGAAACCATCATTAGATGCACGCATTAACGAACTGTTCTCTTACAGCACAAAAGACAATATTTACGAAAGTACTTTTCATGAGAAATTTCAACTTTTACTGTCCTACGCTTTGATGTTGACTGCTGTATTTGACGTCACGAACTGGGCAAAGCTCTTGCGTGTTCCACACTATATTGGCCTCAGCACAAGGGCGCTGCCTTGCTGTGAAGGAGACATGGACTTCAGGAGCGGCTTCCAGTAGTTGTTGATGATTGCTACGAGCCGTCACCAATGTCAGTGGTACCATTCGCGTTGCCGACTTCGGTGTGGTTTCGCGATCTCTGGCCTACACGGTACGTGGGATAGAGGACATTCCGTGGTAATTACTGATGGCCTTGGGAGACCATGACAAAACTATTCCCCCGAGGATTGCAAGATGTACGAGATAGGCGAAATAGCCTCTGACTTCAATAGAATGTAATAATTTTAATTCCGCTGAATCAGGAGATGACATGTGTGAATATTACCTGACTATCAGTTTAATAACTCAGGGTCGCAAAATATTAACACGAATTCATTACAGAAAAATGGAAAAACATGTAAAAGCAAACATTTGGGAAGATCGTTTGGGATTCCGAAGGAATGTAGGAACACACACTGCAATTATGACCCTACCACTTCTCATAGGAGATAGGCTAATAAAAGCGAAGCCCATGTTTATAACATTTTTACACTTAGATAAAGCTTTTGAAAATGTTGACTGGAATATCATCTTTGAAATTCTGTAGGTAGCAGGGATAAAATACAGGGAGATAAAGGCTATTTGCAACTTCATAGAAACCAGGCGGTAGAGTCGAGGGCATGAAGAACAAGCAGAGAAGGAAGTGAGAGGGGGATGTAGTCTACCCCCGATGTTACTAAATCTGCACATTGAGAAAAGCAAAGAAAAATTTGGGGTAGAAAATAAAGTTCAGCGAGAAGAATAAAAACTCTGAGGTTTGCCTACGACATTCTAATTCTGTCAGAAAAAGCAAAGAGCTTGGAAGAGCAGCTGAACGTAATACACAGTGTCTTGAAAGGAATGTAGTACAATTAACTCGAGTGATTCTGAGGGAATTAGTTTAGGGAACGAGACACTAACAGTGTTAGATGAGCTCCGCTGTTTCGACTGCAAAATAAATGATGATGGCCCAAGTGGAGAGGGTATAAGATGTAGATGGAAATGGGAAGAAAGGTGTTTCTGAAGAAAAATTTGTTAACGCTGAATATAGATTGAATTATTAGGAAGTCTTTGTTGAAGATATTTATATGGAGTGTAGTCATATATAGGAGTAAAACATGGACGATAAACAGTTTAGACAAGAATACACTCTGAAATGTAGGGCTACATAAGATCGCTATAGATTTGATGATAGATCGTGTAACTAATGAAGAGATACTGAACAGAATTAGAGAAAAGAAATTGGTTGCACATCTTGACTAAAAGGAGGGATCGGTTGATAGGATACATTCTGAAACATCAAGGGATCACCAACGTAGTAATGGAGAGAAGCGTTTGGAGTAAAAGTTGTAGAGGCAGACCAAGAGATGAATATAGCAAATAGGATAGGAAGGATGTAGATCGGGATAATATTCGGAGATAAAGAGACTTCAGAGGATAGGGTGGGATGGGAAGTTGCGTCAAATCAGTCTTCGGACCGCAGACCACTACAAGAGTTGTTATTTCGTTATTGCCCCTTATAAGATCATGATCCCTACGTGAGACATACTATGCAGGTAGCGGAACTGTTGTACCGTTTCCCCGAATACTCACTCGCTCTCAAAATTCATCAACATTGCATTTCTTCCAAACATTTCTGTTTAAGTTCTGTGTGCAATGCTGTCATACTCGCCTGATGCGGTTCTACCGGCGCGTCTTCTAATTCGTTCGATGTGGGCTGCCATTGCTATGTAATGCTCACGCTACAGCCGCTCAGTGAGTAATCAAAATGTACTCGCATTAGAGTCTTGTTTGTATTTTTCTTTACGAATAACAAAACACATTTCTCGAACTCTCCCAACTGTTTCAAGTTATCTGTTGGCCTGTCCTACTTTTGAGTGAGCGTTCGTGCCACATCACATCAGTTCGTAGAATTTCAACGATGTGTCAGACTCTAGACATTCATCAACGACCTTGCTGTCAGATTTAATTGGGAGTTTAGTTTGTGTGTGGGTATTACCTACCATTCGTTAATATCTGAAGAGCTTTTCCATTCAGTGCCCCAAGTGCGAATACTTTCGTTCTCTGTGACTCCACTTTCCGTCAGATGATAGGCATGGTATGTATAGTCCTCATTCCACAGTGGTATCCCTCGTGCATCGTGCGTCTGTTCCGAGCGGCTGCAGCACACAAGCCTATGCGTCCCAAGGCGAACCGCGCGTTGCAATACACGGCATCCGATCGTAGGAGAGACAGACGTAGGACCATTACATGGCTGTTATCAAAGACAGCGTATTAATTAGTAGGGGGCAAGGGTGTAAATCCCTCCCACAGCCCCAACACGCAGCCATATACACACGCCGTCAGTTTAGGGAGCCGTGGACACGTTACTGGCCCCCAACGGCCACCCATAAACGCAGAGATCTCATTGACGAATTCCTAGTTTGTGTATTATTCTGTGAATCAGGGCGATTCTCTTCGTTGGATATAAGCCTTTGTGACGAATTATGAAGATTTTGGCGATTCTCCCAATTACTTTCACACCTCCTACAATTCCCTATTGTGTCGCAGAGTTTAATTCTTACTTACTACATCGTTTGTCATCAATAACAACCACTTGGCTGCTCTTGTAATTGATTTATTCAGTGTCCGGTTTCGTAGCCTAGAAGACACATCATCAGTTTAGATATAGTGAATCATGACATTAATGCGTACTGTATCTAAACTCAGCATGTGGATTCTAGGCTACAAAACTGGTCTTTAAATAGATTATCTACAAGAGCAGACAAGCGGTTATTATTCAAGATGTCTGCTTTTGGATGCTTTTGTCCCGCATGCGAGACAGTGTGTACCATAGTTGTGGTTTATTACGTGTGTACTTCCTTTTTTTCAGAAATGGCACAAATAAGCAATGAAATTTCAAACTTCGACAATTCGACGTCACTTCAACCTCTTTAAGAAAACCTAATACTCATAGAACCGAAATAAATCTTTCATTCGGAAGCGGAACGACCTGTGTTGTCAGTTTTCGCGAAAGACTAAAATTATGTGCCATTCTGAGGTTCGTTCGAAGTCTCCAGTGTTTCACGGGTAACACTCTTGCCGAATGAGTTATCCACCCACGAGCCGGTTTCACAACTTAAAGCTTATTGCACACAGAAGTCTAGAATTCCTAGTTCAAATCGCGATCCGAAATACAGTTTCAATCTACACTAGAGAGCCAAAGAAGCTGCACATGTGCCTAATATCGTGTAGGGCCGCCGCTAGCACGCAGAAGTGCCACAACATAACGTGGCATGGACTCGACTAATGTCTGAAGTAGTGCTCCATGGAACTGACACCATGAGTCTTGCAGAGCTGTCCATAAATCCGTAAGAGTACGGGGTGGTGGAGATCTGTACTGAAGAGCATGTTGCAAGCCATCCCAGATGTGCTCAATAGTGTTCATGTCTGTGGAGTTTGGTGGCAAGCGGAAGTGTTTGAACCCAGACAAGTGTTTCTGGAGCCAGCCTGTACCAAGTCTGGGCGTGTGAAGTGTGGTATTATACTGCTGGAATTTCCCAAGTCCTTCGGAATGCACAACGGACATGAACGGATGCAGGTGATCGGACAGGATGCTTACGTATGTGTCATCTGTCAGAGTCGTATCTAGACGAATTAGGGTCCCATACTCCTCCGACTGCACAGAGCCCGGTACCCGCAGGATCCATGGATTCATGAGGTTGTCTCCGTACCCGTATACGTCCATCCCCTCGGTACAATTTGAAACTAGACTCGTCCGACCAGGCATCATGTTTCCAGTCTCCAAGAGTACATCTAGGCGTGGAGTAAAGCTTTATGTTGTGCAGTCATCAAGGGTACACTAATGGGCCTTCGGCTCCGAAAGTTCACATCTATGATGTTTCGTTGAATGGTGTGCACGCTGACACTTCTTGACAGCCCTACATTGAAATCTTCAGCAATTTGAGGAAGGGTTACACTTCTGTCACGCTGAACAATTCTCTTCAGTTTTCATTGGTCCCGTTCTTGCAGGATCTTTTTCTGGCGGCTGCGATCGGAGATTTGATTTTTTACCGGATCCATGATATTGACGACACACTCGTGAAATGGTCGTACTGGAAATCGCCACTACGTCGCTACCTCGGAGATGCTTTGTCCCATCGCTCGTGCGCCAACTGTAACACCAAGTTCAAACTCACTTGAATCTTGATAACCTGCCATTGTAGCAGCAGCCTACGATCTAGCAACTGCGCCAGACACTTGCAGCACAGATTAGGGGACTGCATTTCCAGATTTTGCGTAATTCTAAGCGACAACCTTCTAGTGGTGTACATGAATATGACATCCAACAACCGCTGGAACTGCGGCGCACATATATTTTTTGGTTCGAAACAACCAAGCAAATCTGTGAGCATTTTCTCGAGATTCAGTTTGATATAAATTGCGAAACGCCTAGAATCTCGATAGTTTGTGAATAGTGCACGTCGAAAGTTTATCGATAGGCGATCTTAAAAACGGATTCTAGAAAAGCGGAAGTTTCCTGTTTTGGTAGGCTTGGGATGTCGTATACGGTTCGTTAAGGTATCTCTGATCATCTGTCGCAGTATAGAACACCGAGGAATTTTCGTTCTAAGTAAAAGGTTCATGGTGTGGGTTCCTGTAGTCATGTCCTAGTTCATGAACCACGGGCAACGTATGAGTGGCCAAGTAAGTGATCCCGACAGTTGGGATACCAGTTACTTTGGAATAAGGCTGGGCGTCTCGGACATATTCTGAGTCGTGGTCACCTTTGTGCTCATACGGCAAAGACTACCAAATCCACCGGTTAGTCCCTCAACCGTTAGGGGTAAAACTCAATGGCACTCGGGGCAAGTAAGGCTAGCAACCTGCTTCCGTGGTACTTTAAATATGATGCTGGCAACAATCAGAGCAAAATGCCTCGGACCTTTGGAGGTGACGGAGTCCCACCTCTAACTGACAAACCAGGGACGACTTGGCAAACAAATGGTAATGAGATGAGGAGCTATAAATATCAATGGGGCTACTCTGGGAAGAAGGTAGAGCTGGCAGAGGTTGCAAGTAGGATGGAGCTGGACGTTTTAGCTGTTAGTGACATTCGGGTAAGGGGTGAGAAAGAAGAGGAAGTGGGAGAATACAAGGTCTACCTGTCAGGAGTCAAAGCAGGAATAGCACAATGGGGTGTAGGGCTTCACATCAGGAAAGATATGGAACCCAGCGTAGTTGCAATAAGGCATGTATGCGAACGACTGATGTGGATAGATTTGACAGTGTCTAGCAAGAAAATTAGGATTGTGTCAGTATATTTGCATTGTGATGGGACAGATCAAGATAAGATGGATAGTTTTCATGAGGCACTCAGTGATGTAGTTGTTAGAGTAAAGGACAGGGACAGTGTTCTGCTCATGGGTGATTTTAACGCCAGGATTGGAAATCGAACAGAAGGGTATGAAAAGGTTATGGGTAAATTTGGAGAGGATATGGAGGCCAACAGGAACGGGAAACAACTCTTGGATTTCCGTGCCAGTATGGGCTTAGTAATCACAAACTCCTTTTTTAAACATAAGAACATTCACCGGTATACTTGGGAAGGCAGAGAACCAGGTCTGTCATTGACTATATAATAACAGATCAGGAATTCAGGAAGGCTGTGAGGGACACACGTGTATTCAGGGGATTCTTTGATGACACTGAACATTATTTAATCTGCACCGAAATTGGGATTGTGAGGCCGAAAGTGCTGGAGGTCAGGTCCATATGAAGGAGGATAAGAGTGGAGAAACTTCAGGATAAGGAAATCAGGCACAAGTACATAACAATGATCTCAGAAAGGTACCAGTTAGTTGAATGTAGTCAATTACAGTAATTGGAAAAGGAATGGACAAGGTACAGAGACACAGTACTAGAAGTGGCTAAAGAATGTCTTGTAACAGTAGTGTGTAAAAGTAGGATGAAGCAAACAGCTTGGTGGAATGACACAGTCAAGGCAGCCTGTAAAAGGAAAAAGAAGGCGTATCAAAAATGTCTACATACTAGAACTCAGGTAGACACAGAAATTTATGTTGAAGAAAGAAACAAAGCCAAAAAGATAATAGCAGCATCCAAGAAGAAATTTTGGGAAGACTTCGGAAACAGGTTGGAGACTATAGGTCAAGCTGCTGGGAAACCATTCTGGAGTGTAATTAGCAGTCTTCGAAAGGGAGGTAAGAAGGATATGACAAGTATTTTGGACAGGTCAGGAAAACTGCTGGTGAATCCTGTGGATGCGTTGGGCAGATGGGGGGATATTTTGAAGAGTTGCTCAATGTAGGTGAAAATACGAACAGTAATGTTTCAGATTTCGAGGTAGAATGGGATAGGAATGATGATGGAAATAGGATCACATTTGAGGAAGTGGAGAAAACGGTCAATAGATTGTAGTGCAATAAAGCAGCTGAGATGGATGAAATTAAGTCGGAACTCATGAAATACAGTGGAATGTCAGGTCTTAAATGGTTACACGGGATAATTGAAATGGCCTGGGAGTCGGGACAGGTTCCATCAGACTGGACAATAGCAGTAATCACACCAATCTTTAAACATGGAAACAGAAAAGATTGTAACAACTACAGAGGTATCTCTTTAATCAGCGTTGTGGGTAAAATCTTCTCAGGTATTGTTGAAAGGAAAGTGCGAGTATTAGTTGAGGATCAATTGGATGAAAATCAGTGTGGGTTTAGGCCTCTTAGAGGTTGTCAGGACCAGATATTTAGCTTGCGCCAAATAATGGAGAAGCGTTATGAGTGGAACAGGGAATTGTATCTATGCTTTATAGATCTAGAAAAGGCATATGACCGGGTTGCTAGGAGGAAGTTATTGTCTGTTCTACGAAATTATGGAACTGGAGAGAAACTTTTGCAAGCAATTAAAGGTCTTTACATGGATATTCAGGCAGCAGTTAGAGTTGACGGTAAATTGAGTTCATGTTTCAGAGTAGTTTCAGGGATAAGACAAGGCTGCAACCTGTCTCCACTGTTGTTCATATTATTCATGGATCATATGTTGAAAACAATAGACTGGCTGGGTGAGATTAAGATATGTGAACACAAAATAAGCAGTCTTGCATATGCGGATGACTTAGTTGTGATGGCAGATTCGATTGAAAGTTTGCAAAGTAATATTTCAGAGCTAGATCAAAAATGTAAGGACTATGGTATGAAGATTAGCATCTCCAAACCGAAAGTAATGTCACTGGGAAAGAAGTATAAACGGATTGAGTGCCAAATGGGAAGAACAAAGTTAGAACAGGTGGACGGTTTCAAGTACTTAGGATGCATATTCTCACAGGATGGCAACATAGTGAAAGAACTGGAAGCAAGGTGTAGCAAAGCTAATGCAGTGAGCGCTCAGCTATGATCTACTCTCTTCTGCAAGAAGGAAGGCACTACCAAGACTAAGCTATCTGTGCACCGTTCAATCTTTCGACCAACTTTGTTGTATGGGAGCGAAAGCTGGTTGGATTCAGGTTACCTTATCAACAAGGTTGAGGTTACGGATATGAAAGTAGCCAGGATGATTGCAGGTACTAGTAGATGGGAACAATGGCAGGAGGGTGTCCACAATGAAGAAATCAAAGAAAAACTGGGAATGAACTCTATAGATGTAGCAGTCAGGGCGAACAGGCTTAGATGGTGGGGTCATGTTACACGCATGGGAGAATCAAGGTTACCCAAGAGACTCATGGGTTCAGCAGTAGAGGGTAGGAGGAGTCGGGGCAGACCAAGGAGAAGGTACCTGGATTCGGTTAAGAATGAGTTTGAAGTAATAGGTTTAACATCAGAAGAGGCACCAATTTTAGCACTGAATAGGCGATCATGGAGGATTTTTATAAGGGGGCTATGCTCCAGACTGATCGCTGAAAGGCATAATCAGTCTTAAATGATGATGATGATGAGTAAAAGGGTATGAATGTCTTAAAGCAAATGGCCAGTCGGGGTGGCCGAGCGGTTCTAGGTGCTACAGTCTGGAACCACGCGACCGCTGCGGTCGCAGGTTCAAATCCTGCCTCGGGCATGGATATGTGTGATGTCTTTAGGTTAGTTACGTTTAACTAGTTCTAAGTTCTAGGGGACTGATGACCTCAGAAATTAAGTCTCTTCGTGCTCAGAGCCACTTGAGCCATTTTTGAACCAAAAAGGAAATGTGCATTTGTTGGGAGTCGAATAGAGGTTAAAGAGCGTCGCCAACAATTTCCACGCTCTAATGACAACACTTTCTGGCACCCAGTAAACAACCAAACCGACGAACTACACCCGTCTTAAATATGAACATTAAATACTCGAAAGGGATATGTTAACAATTAGGTAATATGTCGAAACATTGATAAGGAATAGTCGAATGAAAACGAAACACATGAAAAGAAATAAGTAAACTGTTTGCTGTTTCAGAAGGAATTGCCATAATTGTTAATACAATCATCCCACTTGATGGAAAAAGATTAGCGGTTCCCTACGGATTTGTCAGCCTTTCTAGGTGTGCACCGCTTCATCCAAAATGACTGCGAGGGCACATTGCTCCTCCAGTTTTTGATATAACAGCACAGTTAACACACAGTGTTACGGGAACACTTGGAAAAACGAAATTGAGCCACCAGGTCCAAACGTCCACCTACGTTGACGGACGGCATTATTCTGTTGCAGGATAACGCCCGTCCACATGTTGCCAAGGTTGTTTCGACTACACTACCGGAGTTTCGCCGGGAAGCCCTTACACATCTACCATACAGCTGCGATATTCCCAACACGATTTCTTTATTTTTGGAGTCCTGAAGAAAGAGATTCGTAGCTGTCGATTTGCTTCGGGCAAAAAGCTGCACGTCTGGGTGAAATCATGATTCTGTAGGAAACCGCAAACATTTTTCCATGAAGGCACTAACTGTCTTGTTTCATAGTGGGATAAGTGTATTAACAGTTATGGTAATTACTTTTGAAACAATAAACAGTTTACTAACAATTTTCCCGTCACTGCCCCTTATAATATGCGATATCGATTCATTTTATGTTGGTGCTCTATCGGGCTGTGTATGTGAAAGAGAGAAAGGTCGCATCAGGCTAAGGGTCCTTTTGTAGCGACTGAGGATCCCATTGGTAAGCTAACTATGTTAGCCACGCCTTAGTGCTGGGTGACTAAGTGGCATCAGTCTCAACGCCCCACCATCTCGCCTTTTATGTGATGGTGAGCGGTGCCAAGGAGTCGGCAGCTGGTGTGGGTCTCGCCAGTCCCTCCGATTGACTGAGTCCGATAATTAGGGGAATCTGTGCCGGTGGACTGAGAACCGATGGTCTGGCGCTAATAGAATGTTGGAGTGGCGCCTTTGTTTAGCTCCAAAATCAACATTCAACCGATGAGATTGCTTCAATTTGCCTAGCTTAGGGGGCGCAAGAGTAGGCCCAGCAGATATAACATAGTTTCAGTCTGGTACCAACTTCGTAAAGCAAATTGTGCGTGGTACATACGGAAGGGAGAAAGTTTGCTTCTTTCCCACGATTTCTAGAAAATTTTGTGGTATTTCTCAGCCATGATGTTGGCAATAGTAAAGAGTTAGCCCTTCCACCTGTGATTATCTGGAAGTTGGAGGTCGGGTGGGAGGAAGGAATATATTTGACGAATCCGGCTTCGAGGGGCGCACACACTGCAGCAGCCTGCTGTCGTGGGGCTGGGTAGTGTATTACAGTCGGCGGTAGCGTGATCCGGAACTTGTGCAGTTTGCTTTTCCTGTCTTTGAATTTGCAATCTAAGTTCCTGTCTTCTTTCCAATAGAAACTTAATTTCCTTAATACTGCATCAGAAAGCTGCACAGAATTATAAGGACCTATTGACTATGTGTCCTCCATATGGCCCCTCCCACGGTGTTAATCTCAACCAGTTGGTAAAACTAATTCGAAGGTAAATTGATTTACTTATTTAATTGTCAAAGATTGTTTGACATTTGCCCAATTTTAGACTAATTTCAGATTCTGTGGGAAGCTGATTAATTGTATCTTTCATTGTCAAAACTGGTTTAATACTTGCTCTAGTTAAGAGAAAAGACAGATTCTGTTAAAAGCAGAGCTATTGTAAGTAATGTGTTTCACGAAAGGTAAAAGTAAAACCTTTTGTTAAAGACAAATATTTTTCCGACTCGTCATGTTCAACATTAGAATACATAAAAATTTTGTGAAAAGCAGATCTGGCCTCTAGTACAAGACCATTAATTTGTTCGACAGCATTCCTGGTTAGGTAGTGTGAATAGACGCTGGTATACTGTCAACTTAAGCTTTTCTGTATTAGTGTTGTCCTCTGTGTACAGTGTCCATATTTAGCGATAGGATATTTTTTTTCAGTAACTGCAGCAGAAGTAGCTTGAGGTAATACGCCCTATCAATTATTTACAATAATTTAAGATGACACCCCTTCAAGGTTCTGAGCTTGGCACTTGCAAACGTACTGACGATGATTATAAGGATTACATAGTAGTAATAATGTGAGTGCATAAGATTCTACCTTTAAATTAGATATTACCTCTGACAACGAATATCGTGACTGTTGAGGTCGCTGTTCTGGAGAATCAGTTATTCGTTCTATGGAATCCAACCAGCTTTTGTCCGAATTCCATGTCGCATTACATAGAGAATACTACATCTATGCAACATACAACAAATAACACGAAAAATAGAAAACTTTAAAGCTAAATTGCTGTAAGCAACTAGCTTCTTGCAAATAATCAATCACATTGCCAATGGGTAGCAATGAAACAAAAATGAGGAAAATTACAGTTACGGAAGTTTCAATGAAGACTTATCCCAGCGCATTTCCTGCTTATAAACAAATGCAGAACACATTTCTAAAACTGGAAGTATTAATGAAAAAACCTTTCAGTCACTAATTTTCGTGTTTTATTAAATAAACGATTCATTCAGGAAACTGTGGGTCAATCATCATGTGGAAATTGTCTTAATAACTGATTTATTTTTGCTCTTGAATGAGGTAAAATGCATGTTCTTTTCATGAAAAGGTTTGATGTTAGGTTATGATTTTTGTAAGGCAAATGCGGAAAATATGTGCCAAACGATGGAAAAAATAAACAGTGTAAACTTACCACACAATCTAAGCAAAGCGTTTTTAACTTCTTACGCCATTCTACTTTCATTTCTCTATTCTGCTCATGCATATCACTTCACTCAAGAGGCACATTTGTATACACATTTTTGCTAACGCTTCACTGATGGTCTTCAACGTGCTGTGATCGAAAAACAATTTATTAGTAATGCCATAGATCTAATTATTAAACAATTGGCGTATGTACATAATAACTTTAGAATAGGTCTTTAAAACTTGTAAAATAACTGTTTCTTGGTAAATCTATCTGTTCATTTATGACAGATTCTGAGATTCTGATTTTTCATTAAAGAAAACAAAAGACTTAAAAGTAAAATAATGTATTACTAGAGATATGTTGATGATACTGAAACACGTATGTAACATAGCAGCGATGGTGAGGCATTGTAGCATCTGTGACCAGAGAGTATGCGCTTGACCGCGCGAGTGTTGCGAGCGGTTCTCAGTCTGTCAGTAGTCGTTGCGAGTCTGTAGCTCTGTTTAGTTGCGTGGAGTACTCTGTCAGTAGTCGTCGCGTGCAGTACGCTAGTAGTCGTCATGCAGAGCGGTCGGTCAGTGGTAGCAGTCCAGTGGGATTGCGTGATGTGGTCTGGCGACAACACTGGTCAAGATGCTGAATGAGGTATACTGTTAATTAAGATAATCATCGGATAATGTAAAGTTTAATTATTGTAACTAATTTTCAACAAGTGCCCCCAATAATAACTTTGATTTCAAAAGCAATTTTACATAAAATTTTCATTTAATTGAAGTAACTATTTCGTTCCACTTCCCCTAAACAAAAGTTTCAGTTTTCAATTAGATTACAAAAAAAAAAAAAAA
The DNA here is from genome assembly GCF_023864345.2 of Schistocerca serialis cubense. Lineage (NCBI taxonomy): Eukaryota > Metazoa > Arthropoda > Insecta > Orthoptera > Acrididae > Schistocerca > Schistocerca serialis. The sequence continues at coordinate 751,643,368 of NC_064639.1, read as the reverse complement.
AAGGAATATTATTATTTGCAATGCAGTTCCTCCAAGCGGTGCGCAACAACAAGAGCAGAAATTTGACTAGGTGTTGCAATGAGGTAAGAATTTAATTTTGATTTTTGCACAGGGCCAAAGACCGATATTTCGGTTTAAATGAATCATTATTATCACTGAGATTTTCTTATCACTGAATGGACTTAAATTTTTTATGAAGAACTTATACTTGAGTCAGATCGCGATTCTCACTTTTATTGTCATTAAATTTAATTGCTAGGGAGGTTACGTTTGGCTCCTATTCATTTATTGTTTCTGTCTTTAAAATTTCAGTGGAGAGGTTACACTTAGCGCAATGTCCATTGGCATTCTTAAATATAATATCACCTTTTAAAATTTTTGTGGGGAGGTTACAATACCTTGCTGCTAATTGACAGATTTACGGGCGTTATTCATTGCTTTCCACAAAAACATAAAATTCACGATACAACACGAGGACAGCAAAACCATAAATTTTCTAGATCATAAAATCACCAACCACCAACAAAAACATAAGTTCAGCATACACAGAAACACACCTACACAGACATAACATAGGACATTTCATCATGCCACCCAATAACACAAAAAGATGTTGCGTTTATATCCATGCTACGCACAGTACACTCTCTTGCTTTAGTAGAAAACAGCCTTAATAATGAGCTAGATACAATAAAAAGCATTGCTATTTTCAATGGCTACACAGACAAACAATCACAAATTAGATAGATACGCTAAAGTAATACAGCAACTGACTAAATTGTGAAAGAAGAGAAAGTATTTGCCAGTATCCATTACCTGGGCCCCATATTACAAAACCAAGCTAAAGTTTTCAAAAAACAAATGTGACAGTAGCAGCCTCAACTAACAATATGTTAGGAAACTTACTCGTCCATAAGGAAAGTAAAATACCCAAAAACTCAACAGCAGCGGAGTTGCAACGTGTTATACCCCAAATATCCTGCTAACTATGTAGGAAAAAGGGCAGAAACTTCAAAACTCCTTTTCAAGAACGTATAGATGCTTTCAGGCTCAATCACGTCAAGAAATCAGTTATTTCACAAAATACGTATCATAAAGCATCTACAAAAAAGTTTGGTGGCACTACGCGAGAAAGCCAATGGTAAGACCCTAAATCTATTAGAACAACTGGAGATGTACCCCCCTTAAAATAAAAAAAAAATCGTAATATACGTTAAGTAAAGAGACATTTAGCAAGGAACTATTATTTCAGCAATTTTAAAGACCTAGTCAAGTTTTTCCCTGTATATGTCAATAGATCTATGGCACTACGAATAAATTCGCATTTGATCATCAGTGAAGTGTTAAAACTGTGTATACAAATGTGCCGCTTGAGTGAAGCGATATACATGAACAGGAGGGCGAGACCAATATATGTTGGTGTTAAAAAGTTAAAAACGTATTTCTTGGATTGTGTGGTAAGTTCATACCGTTAATTTCTTCACCGTTTCGCACATATTTTCCGCATGTAACTTACGAAATTCATTACCTAACATCCAACCTTTTCATGAAAAGAACATGGATTTCACCTCATTCAAGAGCAACATTAAGTCATGTATTAAGGTATTATGTATTTAATAAAACATGAAAATTACTAACTGAAGTCTTTATTTGATTCATACTTCCGGTGTACTGAATACAACCACGTTTGCAGCGGCAGAATATTGGATAAAATTAAATAACATTTATTAAAGAATTGAAAAGTTGAACATACAAAATCGTGTTTCCTCATTGTACATTAAATCTGTATTGAACCGACAGTTCAAATACTCCAATTTAGCAGCTAGACTGACTAGATATAAGCCCAGCTGCATATTACAGCATTCTGTCTCCACATTTGCAAAGTATGCATAGTGAGACGTTAACAGATGTAATGTAAACATCGATATTTTACATATCGATGAAAGAAGAAGGAATTCCATTCGACTGAAAATCCTTGAGCTCAAGTAACACTGGACGTAAATACTTCAATTTATTCCACTTAGTCACGTGCAGTTCAGCACAGGTGCCCCGGTATTATGTTAACCGAAACCCACTTATCACAACAAGCTCGCTGTATAGAATATTAGTCGTCGCCTTGAAACAGCACAGTGGTTGCTTTGGAGTACTGTAGATGCTGATGTACAGGACCCAGGTGGTCAAGTGATTCTCCAGAACCACAGAAAGATGGCGGACGAGGCCATGTGACAACATTCCAGGAAGAAGCTCTCGTTTTGGTACCCAAGCATGATATTGCCGTGAATTAAGTTCCTGATTTGTGTGCGGATCAAAGCAAAATTCAAGGATTTACTGTATGTACTCCTCGCTGTCACATAATAAAGCATAATATAGTGTAGGAACAGTGGCCGGCAAGAAATCGCAACCGACAGTTACCGCAGACGAGTGACATTCCTACTCAGCGACAATCGGTTTCAAATCCGAGCAATGAATTCAGACCTACATCAACTAGCTTCCAAGCCACAGTGGCGAAAGGAACTGCATACTATTGCCAAAAGGGATCTGGTATCTCTGAAATGGCGATACTCACAGCGGCAGATGAAGCTAAAATTTCAGTGGGCCAAAGGACAGAGAAACTGGACAATGGCTGACTGGTAGCATGTAGTGTGCTATATCGAATCACGATTTTGTGTCTCAAATGATGCAAGGTGTCAGGTCCACAGAAGGCACAAAGAGGCATTTAAAACGCAGTGTGTGGAGAGAGTAGTTTAGGACAGAGCTGATTCGCACGATGATGCGAGCCCACTCATTCAGATTTCCGTGAACGTCAACAGAGATGTCAATTTCAATTTAGTTTATGACCAAGTATTTCCTCAATGTTTACATCTTCCTTATTAGTAAGCTGTGAACACTCGCCCCTTCCAACATATGAACAGCTCTGAATGATATCATACGATACTGCTTACACGAACACATAGGCCCATCATTGCAACTCTTTGACCGCTACAGCAGTCCATTTTCAGCCATTGGAAAATGTTTGGAACTTCTCGCTAGGAATTACTATATCCGAAATTCGGTGGCTGTACGGGACCTAATCAGCAAAGAGACGCTCCAGCTTCATATGGCATACCTGAGGAATGTTATGAAGTCTTTTAATCATAGAATAGGGACCGTTCTCAAGAGTAAGGGTAGTGTTACACGGTATAGCTCACGGGTGTGATTAATATTTGTCCCGTATCCTTATGCACACTTTTCCAATTACACTCCAGTAGATTTCACCCGTGTATTATAATGAAATTCTCATTGATACTTGGTATTTTTGGCAGCTGAAGCCCGACACAGACGACAGCATATCTGATTGTCCTCTCAACCGCAATGTCGCGGCCAGCTCGCGACGCCAGATTACTGCCCGCATCGGCCACACTTTCCGAGAGGTCTCTCCTCGAACCCTTTGGGGCTGCTGCCTTTTCATGTGTGGAGGCCAACATATGAACACAGCAGAGACAAGCTGGACTGTATGGGCACGCCTTATTGGATGTGCCCATCTGACTCGAACTGGAAATCGTTAACGCATCATATACCTAGCATATGACGTCGGGACATTAGCCTGCTCTATTTTCTTTGTCTGTATGCAAGGTTTGACTTGCTGGAAAGTTATACAGTGGAAAACTACACTAGGTTACTGAAGCTGGCGTATAATCACACAAGTCGGTACATTTACATTTATACTCCGCAAGCGACCCAACGGTGTGTGGCGGAGGGCACTTGACATGCCACTGTCATTACCTCCATTTCCTGTTCCAGACGCGTATGGTTTACGGGAAGAACGACTGCCGGAAAGCCTCCGTGCGCCCTCAAGGTCAATGTTTGCATCATAGAATGTTGCCGTTTGTCATTAGTTCACGTTAGCTAGTTTTGCCTGGTGCATTTGATCGTCACTGTGCCTTAGTTCAAGAACACAGAGCGCTGTCGGTTGCTGCTAAAATTGCAAGTGCGTATGTTGAGTACACTTGGCATGTTTTAATGCAAAACGTTTTTTACTAATTAATGAAATTAACTATATTATATTGTATTGTGTTACACAATATTTATAAAGATATTCGGTGTTACGGCGTAAAGTCTGCGTCGGGACGCCAGTCGGGAATGTCAGAGAAGAGACGGTAGTGAGAAGAGGTCAGCCAATCGCATGCTGTCCAACCTCCTTCCAGGACGGCAAAACGACAACAGCGGCCCCTAGTGGGAGAGGACATAAGCGCCGTGTCCGACTGATGGCGGCCCAATTTCATAATAGCTTAAATGTTAGCCACTTCGTTAGCCGATGCATCGTAGCCTCTTATTAGCACAGTTTGAGATTAGCTGTCACTGTAGTTAAGTTGACATAGTTTTGTTAGTTGGGGTCGTTAGTACCAGAAGTGTTACATGTGTGGGCCTATTCTGAAGAAGACTGATCGTTTTGTATGTCGCCATTGGCTTGCGACATATCTTTCATTTGTACTTGTCTTGTTATAATAAAATTCATTAATACAAGTTGTTTGTTTGTCTAGCAAACCAAGTTTGCAGGGTTCCTAGACACAACATTCGCTACAAAGATTGTTTATAAGATGAAAAATAGAAAAACTTTTAAAAACTCTCCATACCGAAAATCCTTAGAAATATTTCATTTGATGCAGCGAATGTTCCTATAAAAATATTTGTAGCTATGTTATTATCCACATAATAATCCTTGAAACCGTACTTCATCTGAACCATATTGAATTTAATAAAATTTATATCTCTATCATCTAATAGATCATCCAATAGTATAAAGTTGTGTTACTCTGTAACATACCCAGTTTTACTCATGTTTTATTGCTGTCCAAATTTTCCCAACAATGAATTTAAACATATCTTAGCAACAGCTCGTTTTCCTGGATTTTCTTTTGTTTTATCAGGATCCAAGTCAATACCTATGTATACTTTCAGATATCTTATATATATTATCAGTTTAAAACTTATAGGGGCTAGTTTGTAATTTCATTTTCATGAAATATTTCATGCAGTTTTTAAACAACAGGTCGCTTTTATTCCTAAAATTCCACACTTTGTAGATACTTAAAATTTATATCCTTTTTTTACAGCTTTCTTTGCTTTATCACTTCTCCAAGTTCCAATAAAACTTATTTTGTTATCATTATTTATCACTTTGTTATCATTATTTATTCTTTCTTCTGCACATTTTACAGAGTAAGGAAACAACAATTTTTCGCTTTTATCAGACTTCATTCATAGAGGTAAAACAGAATGATACAGTTCTGCTTTGTACCATACAATATTGCAATATATTCGTTTATATGTTTTGTCTGGATGACGTATACAATAATAACCATGATATTTTAGTGTTAGATAGAGATGACACTCATGAATATATCTAATTTTTGTGTTAATTCTACCTGCTTTAGCCGTTAACTTTATTGCATGTGTACAACTGCCATAGAAAACATGTCTGCAATTTAGTTGTTTGACAACTTCTGGTAACTACTTCAGTTTCTTATGCCTTTTTTATACTGGTACTGCTGTGATAATCATATGACACTCTCACATGACCATTAAATTATATTGTGATATTTGTATTACTGTTATTCTTATTAATGTCTTTTGATATAAATCATCCACTGATTATCGGTTTTTGCTGATAATGATTCAGTTTTAAAACATTTTCCACAACCATACAAAAAAGAGCCATGGGATTGAAAAAGAGTATTCTTTTCTTCATCAAAGCCATCTCCTTTAACTCAAGCTATATTTACTCCACCACCATTAAGAGCCTGAATATTATTGTTTCAACTACCTAACCAACCTATAGATTCTATACTGTAGTTTTTATTTGTTCTTTATCCAACACAGAAAATTTTCTAGTGTAGACATATTTAGATCTCTATATAGCTATAAGAAATCCAGAATGTATCAATATTAGCTATTTCTAGGAAATGGTCTATTAGTTCTCAACAACCTGTTCCCAATATAACTACATCTGAATTACAGTGTTCATTAATTTCTTAATTAACACTAAAAAGACTTTAGTAACTCTTCACTATGCCATTTGAGGAATATTTCCTTATATTCAGGGTACATAGTATTACTACAATATTATTTGACATCAGGGATTGGTGTTATGTAATTTTCGTTTTTCTTTGGATTCAACAAATGTGGGACCAATTGTTACATTAATTCTTTCAAATCAAATGCTTTGGGAATAGTTTTCCATGTACAAAATTGCAGTTGTCTATAGTTCCTGGGCCTAATTGTTTTACCCATCATAGTATCAATTTAGTTCCTTTGTAGATATTATTAGCCTTTAATGAAATTTCAACACAGTGCTTCAGAATGAATTGTGAATCATAATGTTTATGAGCTACAAATGTATAATCACAGTCTTTACTAGATATCATCACCTACATATTTCAAGATTTTTTGTTCATTTATAAGCAGTAACACAATTAAAATTGTGGCCTATTATCAGATTTGGAATAGGTATACCTATTTCTTGTTCACGTCTATAATCAAATAACATCAATTTTTTAATATAGTTACAATAAACTTTTTGTGAGATCCTTTTTCACAACATGGACTGTTTTCCTGAAATTGCACTAAAACATACAAAAATAAATTAATTTTTTAATTCCACATTAACATAACAACCATTTCTACCACCTTTCTGATAATCTTCGACAATACATTCTTCACTAAATTTTCTTTTACATACACCACATCTTTTGTCTTTTGTATTGCAGTAACATTTATTATTTTTAATTTTTACTTCTAAATTATAGTTTCTATATTTTTCAAAGCCACTTATACACTCTTTCAACCTCAAACAAACACTTTTACATTCCTCACATTTGTAAGCTTTACTAAAAACTTCTTGGTGACTGTGTAAGCATTCTTCATTATAACAGTATCTATTACATTTCCCACAATTTATCTTATTTTCCTTAGTTCTGTTTTCTGAATCACATTTTTCTTTCTATCTTGCATTTACGTTTATTCTTGTTGTTATGTGGTTTATTATGTTTATCATAAAACTATGGCAATCTTAAGAATGCTGACATACTGTTCATTACATGAAAATGGTTGCAATATATATATATATATATATATATATATATATATATATATATATATATATATATTGGTGTGTGTGTTTCTGTATATACACATATATTTATTTATTTATCTATTGATTTCTTAGGACCATGATAGGTAACTGAACTGATATTTTCAGCACATACATTTATTCGAATAAACAGTAGTTGCTGAAAAATATTAATATGGTCCACAGTAAATCCTTCTTGATTTTATTCACCTACTGTGTTCCCTAATATCCTGGTTAATTCAATCGATTCCCATTCTTTCATCATCTCCCTTATTGCACCAGAAGATAGCTGCTTTGTTGTTACCACATCCTCTTCCTCTTCCCCTGTTCAAATCCTCTTCACAGCTTCCTGCTATAAAATACACTGCAACTCCATATGTCCTTTGGTAGTCATCTCTTGGTTGTCATCGTCAACAAGGTCATCACTATCACTGTCATCTACTTCTAGTCCCATGCTGTTGGCCAAAGACACAATCTCATTGACTGCAGGCTCCACAGGTACTGACTCAAATGCCTTACAGTCACATTCGACAATGCAGTCTACCCAAAGCTTCTTCCAAGAAGGACACATTTCGATCATCCTGATGCAGGCAGCTATGTTGAAGTGATATTTCCAAAATTCTATGAGAGTTAGATTGGTAGCTTCTGTCTACTCAAAGAGGGCTTTCGTACAGAACACACTGTAAATATGGTTTTGGTGAATTGCAAAGTGCTTTTACGACGTTATTTGTGAAAATGCATGTCACGTTTTCATGTACTTCACATCATCTCACCATGATGCTGAGAATGTAAACACAAAAACATGATAAGCTACCTGTATTAAATACTTCACAAATAATCCTGAATAGCCATTCCAACCAAGTGTAATGATTAAATAAAACAGAAACCCACTGATGATGGCATAGAGGTGCTGAAACATGTTTTGGAACTTGGAGAAAATGATGTTTTGTATAACTGGTGGACTTAACATCATACAATTTTAACTTTAAACGTGGTGAACACAAGGAGCTGCAAATCCAAATGTCGATTTTTTGTGTGAGTTCATTCTATTCACAAAATGTATCATCTTTGAAATAATTCAACAATCTATTATTGAACCTAAATACAGAATTTATTCCTTTAGGCAACGTCTAATTTTAGTGACAATTATTGTATTTTTAAAACTGCATTTATCCATCTCTGGATAGAAAATCCTGTTAAGGAATATATTTTTTACCTGCCTATGTGTTTACTATAATATTCAATTTAAAATCTTGATGTAATGCTGTATAAGATATCCTGTAATTATTTGGAATGTGTTTATATTTATCATGTATATCGTACTACCAACAAATAACTTCACAACTTTCTTTATAGATTACATTATTTTTTTGTAAATCTTAAGGTAAAAATATTAACCAGTTAATTATCAGTGTGATACATCAATAGCTATCCACTACCACTTCTGGTAAAACATTTATAAAATTCCATTCACAAATTATAAGCAATCTGAATTTCAATTTGACATAAAGATTCAATTGGTTGAAATGAAACAACTGGATTTCTTTGCAGTGTAGATGGCTTTGTTGTTGATAATTTTTATTACATCATTCAATAGCGTAGATACCTCGACAAAATTGTAAATGTGAATCTTTATTGTATGGATATATAAGTGCTACATCAACACCTGACTGTTCTAAACCTAATGCATGAACAACTTCATGAACCAAAATGTCAAATAGATTTCTTTTATGTTCTACTGTATTTCTATTAATTTCATAGTACCACAACCCTAGGTCCTACAAATATGTCTCTACAGGATTATTAATTACAGTTGGAAAACAAATTTGCGACCTACACATTACCATTTCCATCTAGATACTTTAGACAGAGTTCATAATTACATAAATATCTTTTATCTGATTTTAGATTTCAGCATTACTGTCGATATACATTTGTCATATGTGAAATGCCAACTTTATTACTTCTTAGTTGCATCTCTATAAAACCATTTTATATTTTTGTTATTCCATTTATACACAGAAGTTTTATAGTCATTATTAACATTTTACCCCACATCGAGTCTTATACATGACATTTTAAGTATCTTCGGTTCTGTCACTATTTATTTCAAGACCATGTGTGTCATGATACATCAATAATGATTCACTAAATGCAGGATTACTCACTTGAGTAAATTTTGTATCATCCTGAATATTAATGATAATCATTCTAATACTTCATTGCTTTACTCTTTTCATCTGCTACTACTATTTTGTCAAACAGCAATGTTATATTTACCTTTATTGATGTTCATTTAAAATTTTATATGATTGACCTAAATCACTAAAAATTGGAGGTATTGAAAGCAAAACAAAGAACGACTGTATTTATTAATGAATCTCGTCTATATATAAAATTTTTACTAATGAAAAAATTCTAATATAAATTCTTTTTGATCATGTCAAGAAGAAGCTTACTTATAATAATGAGGAACTGTTTATGAATAATATTGATCAACAGAATAATACATGGTCTTACATAAACCAAGTCGTTAAAGGTTTACAATATGGACATTCTAGGAATGCAATTAAAGACTATGTTAGGAAAAATACAGTAAAAAAATAAGTTCACTAACATGGTATGAACTAAATATGTACGCAAATCAACAAAATATATCGATGTGTCTGGTCTATATTCTTTAGTCATGTGATCCAAAATAGCTCTTGCAGAAAATTTCAAGTATTAAATTTACAAATAATTATTATTACCAATTTCTAAACATGGAGAATATGAAGTTAATGATTCATCAGGAAAATATAAACAAAATTAGGTATGAACATAGAGAAAATTCAAATGGAGTAATTGATAATGCTTTATAAACTTTATAACAAATAAAAAAAGTAATAGATATTTCATTACACCATGATGTTCCTCAAATGTTCGATCAGAATCAGAATTAGAATTAGAATTTATTAAAACTGTCTTTATGAAAGTATGATTTCATTTAGATTTTACAAACTGATATTTGAGAGTACAGGAAAAGAAAGTGTTTTATCCGCTTTTCTTAAAAAATGAGTTATGTACTCTATGAAATGTTGGATTCTGAGTTGTTTAATATTATTAATCAGCGAGTCTGATAATATGAATAGTTCACTTTATTTAACCCATTTTAGATAAGCCATGATGGGAAAGAATGTGCTAATGTCTTTCAGTATAGGGAATAATGTCCTTGGTCCAATGTTGTGCATTAAGTTTTATTTTCCTTGTGGGTTGGCTAACAATGTTGAAGCAAGGAACAGATGATTTTTCTTTATTGAGCATTGTTGGTAGTACTGAAAACCATTACTTTTGTTTGAGACATTGTTTTTAGTAATTCATGTGTTGTACATGATTTAACAGCTTATTATTTACCCCAAACGATTAGCCTTCAGATTGTAGCAGTGTTCTGGGAAAGCAAGAGTGAGGCTAACATGCACAGTCATGAAAAAATTAAGGCTTCAGTCAAATGAACTAGGAGAAGACTGCCACTGTATGTTAAACTGTTTTGAGTTAGTAGGTGCTCAAGAAAGATAAAATATTTTACAGAATTGTAGTGATATGGTAGACTAGTATCAATACAATACTTTCATTTCACAGAAGGTGGTGAAGGAATAATAAAAATGAAGCACAGCTTCGACGCTGTAATTTAAATTAAAGAGTGAGAGTAAAAGACGACGAAATCGTACATGAATCCCTATATACAAAAAAAGTCTTCATAGTAGTACCTGGAGCAACAAGGCGATGATTACTTACCGTTCTGAAATTTTTTAAGCTGCAAAAGTCTATTACTACTGGAAGGGTTAAGTATTGAAATAGGTTTTTGAAAATTAAGAAAGCAATAGGAATGAAGTTTGTGATTGTGTTGATTCATTTAATGGTAGATCAAGTTATTACAGCATTCACAAGACCTAGAAGTTGTATCTCCCAAGAGTAGTTTTTATGAAAAAATTGTATGAAATGTTCTAGGAAAAATTGTCGAATTTTGACATTTATTGTGGAATGCATAAAACACTAATAACACCAAATTCAGTGTAGCTTTCAGGTATACAAGGAATGATTCACACTCAATCTTCATTAAGTACCCAGCTGCAATGAAAGTACTGAAAGGCATATTATCTGCAAGTTAAGACGATCACATGATGAAATAAGTCTTGAAAGGAATTAACAAGAGCACTGTTGTCCAGAAAGTACACATAGTGAAAGTTGGAACAATTAATACCAGATAGAGGAATGCTCATCTAGGAAGCCAGTAGTGTAAGAAACAGGAACAATTTGCATAGACTACCAAAAACTTCATGCTTACAGAACATAATTACTGATGATGTCTAAAACAGAAGGCTGTTGTCTGCCTACTCTCAATATTCATCAACTTTCAAATGGAACCACGGATTTCTGCACTTACAGGAGAGATACCGGAACAGAAGGGTCAATTACGTGGTTTCCTTTCTAAATAGCTTTGAGATAGAATTATTGTACAAGAAAGTGAAATATCTAAGAAGCTTTTTGAAATTTATGTTCAGGGATAAACAAGAATTTCACTGTGCCAAGGTACATTTAATTGTCTTGTGAGTAAACTGAAACTTTCAGAGGAAGTGAAAGTAACTTCACCTAGCAGAGGAAACTTTTATGGAGTGTGATAATAATATGGGACTGATGAACTCCTGAGCAGTAACAAAAGTTCCAAGGGGTTGGATGCAGATCATGGTCTAGGGTCCATGTAACCCTAAACCTTTTATGTTGTGGTGGTCAATCAAGATATGATACAAAATTAGGGGGGGCTTTTCTGAAGAAGACAGACTCAGTAAAATGTCCATTCCTAAGAAAGTGCATCACGTAGTTAGTTATCATAAAAATTGTCCCCACCTCATTCAGTACTGAGAAACTTATAATGGAGTATAGGTTTTATCAGTGGTGAGAGTTTCGCAGCGATTTCAAAAGCAACAGTCTGCATAATATCAATCCCTAGCTTACAGAGGTCAAGTATAAAAACGTAATAAAGTATTATTTCAGAATAATTTTCTATACTGCTGATGACAGTAGTGATAATAATAATAGTAATCTCTATTTGAAAGTCCTCTGGCAACAACAAAAGAAAAATATCAGCATCTCCACAGTTTAAAGATGTATTGCATACAAGGAGCTGGAGTTTTTTACACAAAACATTTATACTAGTGTGAGAACTACATATAGATTATACTTTATTGTTTAACGTTGAATCAACCAGTATCTTTAATGTTTTGAACACTGTTTTTCATTACAATATTATCTGACACCTATTGTTTAAGAAAAATACAGTTTTAGTTGAAGTATTTTCTATTGCACTATGTAAAAGTGAAACATTTTTTCCTTGTGTTACATTAAGTTATTTTACGTAATATTCCAATGAATTTAAATTTAAATTTAAGTATTTAAGGAATCAGGTATTATTACATTTAATGCATATAACATGTCTTTCCAAATGACTTATGTATTGATTACTTTTGTTCATCAGTATTCATGAAATTCAGTTTAAAATTTTAAAAGTCTTCTCCTGAACAATGTAATAATGTGAACAGACCATTTTATTTTTTTATGCTTAGACTGTCTTCATGAGTTAAACATTTAGTACAATCTTCTTCTTGCAGTAGATAATATTTCATAAGTTTTTATTATTTTTTGCTTGAATGATTCATATAATTATGGCAGCCTAAAATTCTTTTCCAGTTAACTTTATCTTTAGATTCTATTATACAATCTTCAGATAATTATTGATTGCAAGCTATACTATCCTAATATAATTTATCTTGTAATTCTTGCATAAAGTCTTCAGATAATTCTTGATAATCCGAAATGTATTCTAAATTTAATATGTCATGAAATTCTCCCACAATGTATTTACACAATTCTTGACATGTTGATATATTATTCCAGCCTACTTTATTATGAATACTCCTATGAATTGTTTAGACAATATTTGTTTTGTCGTTATATAAGACCTATATCATTTTTTTCATATTTTCTTATGAAATTTTTAGTAAATTTGTGTTGTGACATTTAACTCCAGTTTATTTTTTTTTAAATTCTCTAATGGGATCTACAGGTGATTTTTCACTATGTGGTATATTATTCCATTTTATTGTACATTTTCTTCAATAAGAGCCACAGATAATTTTTCTTTATTTTAATACTCAAAACTAACTCATCTTGAATTCTTCATATGAAGTTTTTAGTTAGGTTGCGATATGCTGTTACCTTCCAGTCTAATCCATCTTGAAATTCTCTCACAAAATCTTCGAAAAAGTTTCCTGTCTCTGATAAAGTACACCAGTTAATTTTATCTTGAACATCTGTAATAAAATCTTTAGACCAATTTGGGCATAGTATTAATATAAATTCCATCTTATTGATCTTTAAAATCTCTCATAAAATCTTGAGTTACAGTGCTACGTCCTGATCTATATTTCTATTTCAAATTATTTTACAGATTATTCTTTTTAATGTAACTGACAATTTTATCTCTATACATTTCAGTTTTTGTTGAATATATTTTATATAATACCTCAAAACACTAATTTTCAACTATTATAATTCATCAGTGCATTAAGTTCTTCTTTTTTATGTTTCGAATACCCTTTCATCCCTAGGTGTTTCGCTTAAGTTATATATATTAGAAACAGACTTCACGCTATATGCAGGATCCACACTGTTGTTGCTAATCTCACAAATAAGTTTCATAAGTGTAGAATAACCTCTTCCTCCTAATTGTGTTGCTCTAGCTTTTAATTTGCTTACTTTTAAGTTTTATTAGAAAAATTAAAAAACATCTGTTTGGAAAAAATGTATTGATTACTAATAATTTTTATGTTTTATTCACTATGAATTCCAGCTACCGGAATCCTGCAGACTGGAAAACTATGGACAGTAAAAGGATATTTACAAGACCTTTTAAATCATTATGATTTTGACTATACTGTAATTAACAGAGATTATGTTTGTTACAGGATTATTTGGGAATAGAGTGCAATACAAATTTTAGTTAATTTTTAAAGGTATTCATAAGAAATACAGATTTCTTCTCCATTTAGATTGTAAAAGTTATTCATATTGTTTTCAGTTAACTGATCTATGAATATGGATACATCATCATCAGGATAACATACAGGTAGAGAATATGAAAATGTAATTTTGTTCTTCATATTAAGTGAAAGATTTATGTATCAAAATTTTATTAATATACATAGAATATCTTGTAAAAATATTTTCTTTTAATTTGAGGCAACTCCATATACATCTGCTTCAGCTGTTACACAATTACTGAGTATATTTTGCAGAACTGTTTATATCAATAAAGAAGTCTTTGTGATAATTGATGAAGAGAATAGTCAATGTGGCACTAAAGATGTGGCTAAAATTTTAGAATTGAAGAATAAAGGAGATTCAGCTTTATATTATATGTGAGAAAAATACAGAAAACATTAAAAGATATAGGGAGTAGCGATTTCCTACCTCCTTTATACACACAGCTGAACACTATATTTGAAATGAACTAGCATTACATTCAGTAATTGTGAAGAATGAGATCAGCTGGACAGTTTCATGACCTTGTGTATAAAGAAGTTTTGCCATCAATTAGAAAACTTGGTCAAAGCAAATCACAAAGAACAAATTAAAATTTACAAGAACAAATTGAAGATTTACAAATTGATAAAGAAATAACTATATATGTGCTGAAGAAAATAAGATGAGAAATTTAAAATTTAAAACCATCAGAAGATTTGCTTGTGGAATATTTATCTAAATGCAACCACATATCGTTGTACCAACTGAAAATACTGATCTGGGGAACATGCTTGGTATTCAATAATTATTTTATTTTGAATTTGTGTGTGATTACTATTTGGTTAGCTGCCACAAAAGAAAGCTACAAAAATTATTGTATACACTTGAAGATAGACATTCAAATTGTGAATAAATCATAAGAACAGAACCAGAACTCTATTAACTTGTACAGTAAAATGAAAGGGGAGGTGAATCATTATACTAATTTTCTTGGAAACTACTTTTCATTAGATAATGGATATCCTGAACAAGGACTTTTACAAGATGTAAGAAATCTTTTACAAAATAGTGTTGTCCTTACTCACCAAACCATTGTGCTGGATACACAAAAATTGGTTCAAATTGCACTGAGCACTATGGGACTTAACTTCTGAGGTCATTGGTCCTCTAGAACTTAGAACTACTTAAACCTAACTAACCTAAGGACATCACACACATCCATGCCTGAGACAGGATTCGAAACTGCGACCGCTGGATACACAGCCTAATATCTTGTGTTCTGTAGTTAATATTCGTAAAAATTTCCTTTTATTTTTCTACATCCAGTGCCTTTATTTGTGATTGGGTCAGAATGAAAAACATCTTCAGTTAGAAAAAATTGTCTTAATCAATTAGCTGTACCGCCTTTTCAAAATTGCAACATTCCTAACTCCAAATATAACACAAGAAGTAATAAAGATTGTTGTATGGAGAAATGATCGGAATTCCTATTTGCCAATATAGTTTCAAAATCATGGAAAAATTTACTCATTAAAAAAAGCTGAATATCCAAGCAGATTAAATTTTAAATAATATTTTTTTGAGAGCGATGTTAAATTATATATGGATAGTAGAGCTAGTGTTTGAAAAGTACTTGGCTGTAGGGAACGAATATTAAGATGATAAAAACTGTACTAATTATCTTCCTAAATTTATTCCATTCGAATTAATCAACATAAAATTTGATCTAGCTCATGGAATATTTGTGAAACATGCTGATCATGTTCATGAATAAACTAATATTAGTGCTTCATTCAAGCCAGACGAATTTTGTGGATCAACACTTCATTAACCACATTATCCTAAATATATTCCAATGTAATATGCTAAAGATGAAAACAACAATTTAATTGACTTCAATGGTGATACTGTTACAGTTATTTTAGAAATGGTGTAATAAATTTTTATCTTTCATGAATAATGAACAAAATAGAGAGCTATCAGCTCTATTCCTTCCCTCTGAGTTATAAATCAAAAATTAATCAAAATATTCGAAACAAGGGTACATAAATTAACATAATTATATCAGATGAATGGGTTCATACTAATCATGCTCAGTTGTGCATAAGCTTCAGCAATATCGGAGCTGATGGTACAGATTGTCCAAGTATTGACAGAAAATGTAATAAAAATTATTTGACAACTAATAGCAAAAATAGATATATTCAGCAGACTGGCTGACAGAAATATTTCATAACTTCTGTCTCTATAGTGGCATGCAGGACAGCCAGAAGTTTGTGCCATTCTACCAAATCACTATTTCCTGGATGGCTGTAACAGCTGAACTGGTTTAGGATACTGCTAACAGGTGTCTCATTTTTGTTCTAGGCTCAGCTTCATTACTCAAATACCGACTATGTATACAATGCATGAGTGTAATTTCCTTGCCCTGTGTGGCAGAGCTATAAATTTAGTTCCACTGGTCAGTACTATTGTTATTTGCTATCATCGTCCACTGCTTGAGCCCATCTGGAAGAAGATGAACACTTTTGCCATCAGCAGCTCTACCCTCTGCAGAAGTGGTATCTAAGATGCCACCTGAAGAAGATGATGGGTGGACAACAATTAGCATCAAAGTCACAGCCCTACAGCGAAATTCAGCAAAAAAATAAAAATACACAGTGGAACAAAATAAAATAAAGAGGAAAAATAAAACACCCACTGGGTTTCCTTTCAAGGGGTGCCCAGAGGTTTTGTATAATTTTGTGTCTTGAATTACTTTTTTTAAATTAATGTTAGTACATTCAAAATTGGATTGGTTTTTTATAGTTGGAAGTGGATACATTGACTATGCATGGCGCCTTTTTAATACACAACTTTTTTATCAATTAATTATATTATGTTAGATTATATTATATTTATAACAATTTGCGGTATAAACATCTTTTGTAAGATAAAAAGCTCCAAGATGTTGTACCTAAAATCTTTATAAATATAATATATTATGAATTACTTTCAATAATTCATAAAAGGGATTCTGCATTAAAAATAATCCAAGTGTACTCATATACCTACTTACTTCTTTCTAAAATTCATTTTTATCTATGTATATCTTGTAGAGCCCCTTTATTTAACCTGAAGTTCTGTCACACTTAATGTGTACATCATTTTGCAATGATTCATCTAATGGTTAAGTTGATGTTCAAACTGTGTAAGATGTTACATTAAGTTTTTGTTTTAATCAAGTATAGGTGTTAGGTTATTTCTTTATCAGGGTCATCTTATTTGACAAGTTTTGAAAGGTTTGTGAAACTTCCAAAGTAATTACATAATGGTGTTTTGTACTGTTTAAATCAGTGTAAATTTGGGTGGTCATTATATAAGATCATTATTAATTTCCTTAGAGATACTGTTAATATTGTTTTAAATGACTGTACATTTTCGTGTTTGTTGTGGATGCTTACTGCAAAACTTCAAGTCTGTAGCTCATATCTTGACTGGGTTTTTGGTTGAATTTTGGCGTTTATGTGTTGTTTAACGATAGTTCTTCATTTGTGGAACGTTGCTATGCACTATTTCCCATTCTGGCATAATCCCTCCCTCTACTGTGTTTGTATACAGATTGCTTTAATTATTGTGATGCTTGTGCCCTTTTCAAATTTCATATTGCCTATGATTACCATGTTCTAAAATTTAGAGTCCACCTGTAGGGAAGCAGCCTACTCACGCTGTAGTAAATTCACATCAGTTTCCATTGTATGCCAGCCAGTCTGCTGTAACTAGCTCTGACGTCATAAATGTTGCGCAATACCTTAAAAATCAAGCAAATGACCTAAAACTTTTCTAGCATGTCAGGAATAATACTAAATTACTGTGTGTTAAATATCAGTTCGATAACTTCAGCCATTTTCGAAATTTGGACGTTTTTCTGGAAAAATCATTGGCGCAACAGAAAAGAGCTAGAGACTTCAAAATTTATATTTAGATTCATCTTTCATAATGATTTAATAAAAACAGTACTTTGGATTTCGCAAATTAAGACTTTAGTGGAAATTCATGATTTTCTGGTTTTCGTCTCAAAACTGAAGGAAGCAAGATAGATTAAGTAGTCTAATAAATAAGGCTAGGATGTTTAGATTTAAATAGGTTGGAGGTCCGCTATGATTATGAAGATGTGTAAAGTTTCTTTTGAATACCTATAAAATTATAGCGATAGTGGATCTCAAAAGGACCAGTTCAGAGCTCATCTACTGCGTGCAGTGTAATTTAATTAATTCTCTCGCCCAAAATATTTAACTTAGCCACGTCAAAATTTTATTATCAATACTTACCTGCGTGCTGAATGCACGTTTAAATTAAGAGCTTCTTTGGCCATCAGCAAAAGAAGCTATAAATTATTATGTAACTTGAAGTGGTGCATTACTAGCCCAGCGGCTAGTCGAGACAGCCGGAAAGATCAGGCGTTCCCTTCGCCGTCCGCACCGCGGCTTTATATATAAGGACGCTACGCGAGGAAAAAAGGCCCCAGTTCTCTCCAGACGCTGAATGACACGCCATCTGTGTCGGTAGTCGCGTCGCATCTGTGTATCTGCTACAAACAGCCTCGGGTGCCGTATTAAGTTACTAGAGATATGCGGAACCATGAAAACATTTTATGTGAAGTGTTAATTCTGGAATGATTTTCATTATCTAGCTTCAGTTTGCGTATTGTCGTATTTTCAAGTGCCGTCGCGGGACAGACATTCTACCAAATATTATCGTGGCGTTTGATGAAATATTTTCATCAAATTATGGCGAGCATTCTTTTTAACATTTAATTCGGACTTTTATAGTTGCAGCAGCGCATTAGACTCTGAACTGCTCTGTTAGTTAGGTTGTAGGGAAACTTGTGTTTTTTATCAGTGTATTTCAGAATATACTCAACTATTTTGGAAAACCGTTTTTGATTAGAAATCCCGGACAATCTCCTAATTCCTCAGAGCTATAAGCTGCAGCTATAATAGTATCTCAATTGAAGTGGGCACTAGGATATCTAATTACTGGCTCCATGTTTTATTAAATCACTTTCTGGGTGCCAAGAAGTAAATAGAGAGCCAGTGTTGAGAACGGCGAAAGACAGCATTAACAACATACTAAAAGCCAGAAACTGATTCTACATGCAAGCATTTATCCAGCAATTTTATTATTACAAACTTACACACGCCGCCCCGCATATGGTGCATCGGCCGGGAAATCAACTAAGTGAAAGTGATTTTTAACTATTCGGATTCGCGAGTGAAATGCGACACGCAACTGTGTATAGAACAGTGAATGTGTTACGTGTGAATGTGGACGACGCAATTGGATTAACAACACATCTGGATTGACGGAGCTGGCACTGAGTCTAGCGGTGCTGCCGGCATCGCGAGAAGCCAGTCTCGCCGCACCGCGGTCGTCCGCTGGAGCAGCCGGCGCAGCGCCTGCAATTGCGGGCCACGCAAACACACAACAGCCGTCGGAGAGCCGTCTGCAGTTCAACGTGCCACGTCGCATCAGGAATCCTGGTACGCCGAGCCGGCAACGCCATACGTCGTGCAGAAGGAACTAAGTTAAGTGGAAAGCTATTAAAAATTTTACTAACCTGCACTAAAAGACTGTCGGCGATGGAACCGCCAAAGGAAACTGAAGTTAAACTTATATTAGAACCTATGTCTGTTGAGGGAACTGTAAATCCAGACAACGGTTCGAGTGTAAATATGCATGAAAGTGGTAACGTTAAAGTGAAATATGAAGTATTGTCTCCTGACAGTAGTGTGCGAAGGGCCAATGATTCAATAATAGAAACCCCTGTAGTAAAGCAGAAATTAGAAATTGTAAATTTATTGGATGATAGTTTCTCTGATGAATTAAAAATGAAACAGTCATCAGAGATGGTAGAGTTTAAGAAGGAGAAGTTAGATATGACTAATCAATCAGAAGTTTCATTTAATTTTGATGATTCTGGTATTGGAGCTAGTTTTTCGTCACCTGAGTGTGATAAAAAGCCAGCTCGTGAGCAACCCAAAGATGCTGGGGCTGTTGATTTAAATGTTATATTACAAGCAATAGCTGCCAGCAATGCTGAATTAAAGTCTGAAATGGTGGCCAGTCAAACAAATTTTAATAAACGGTTTGAGGCAATGGACAATAAATTAGAATCCAGTAATGCTGAAATGTCAGCCAGTAATGCTAGAATGAGTGCTGAATTAAAATCTAATATAAGTGAGGTCATAAACAGTAATGCTGAATTAAAGTCTGAGATTTTGGCCAGCCAAACAAATTTTAATAAACGATTGGAGGTAATGGACGATACCTTCAAGGCTGGTTGCAATAAGTTGAAAGAGGATCTAGACAGTTTGAATTATAAAATTGATTACAACCATGAGGATATTAAGAAAAAGGTTGCTCAACAGTTTTCTAAAATGTATGAAACAGTTAAATCCGAAGTCGCTGAGGTTCGCAAAGACTTCCAAATGGAAGATGCGAAGCTGGAGCACAAGTTAACAGAAACGATCGAGGCGGAATCTGAACTGTGCTCAGATAGATTTAAAGATGTTAATATAAAAATAAGCATATGTCAAGCAGAAGTAGAAGCAATCAAAACTGACACTACTCATACTGTACAAAGAGTAGATAATGTTGAAATGAAAGTAGAAAATATCAGTACTAACATTGCTAACATTGAGAGTAAAGTAGCTTCAGTAACTTCTGGTAATAGTAATGTACAACAAGTTGTAGCTGCAAACGCTGCTTTTATCGGGTGTCGGCAGTTCTTGCGGTTCGATCCAGATAAAAATATCCACCCGCTAGATTTCTGGAACGATTTTGAAGATGTGATTCCACCAACTTGGTCTGAACGAGAGAAAATCTCCTTTATTAGAAGCCATTTAGCAGGTGACGCCATGCGTTGGTCAGCTGATGTTATGTTGAAATGTAAAACATTAACGGAATTTAAAACAGCTTTTATTAATGAGTATTGGTCTAGTAATAAGCAAAATGAAGTGTTGAGAGAATTTTGGAGTGGAAAACGCTTCAATGCAGGCAAGGAATCAATTAAAGAATTAGCTAGGTCATGGATTTCACGTTTGTCACATTTGGCGGAAAAGCTAAAACCAGAAATGATTATACTAGGCCTTGAAGCCAAACTGCCATGGTATTGGCAAACTAGAATTATATCTGCCCCTAGAGACAATCTTGATCGTTTCATTGAGTATTTGGAACGTGTAGAACGTGTTGCTGCCAATGAGGAGCAAGCACGTAATAACCGAAATGCCAATAACAATAAGAGTAATTTTAGGAACGAGCAAAATGGCAATGTAAATATCAGAACAGTAGGTGTTCGTAATCCTAAGAGAGGTAGGAATTGGGGAAATAATTATCAGAACCAACAATGGCGTCCAAGGGATAATGATGTTGTTCCAAACAGAAATATGCATGTAAACAACAGTACGGAAAGGAAGGCTATGCCAGCTAACTATAATGAAACTAAAGGAAACAGTAATATGCCGAGGCAGGAAAACTAGTTTCCGTCTATGAGGACACTGGCGCTCACCAGGCGGTTACTTTTCCTATGCCAGTAGTTAAGGGAATTGGTAAGACAGATCAGAATACTCAAACTGAACATGTGGATGAAGAGTCGGTAGCACCTAAAGATACAACAGAAATATTAGATCACTCACAGTATTTGATAGATACCGTGTTAGAGACGCTTTCTAAGTGGGAAGAGAAAGAGAAGGCGCAGCAGTGTAACGATAGGGACGAGCTACAAAATACTGAATTGACAGGTGAAGAAGCAGAAGAAATTCATGCTTATATTTACGATGAGGATGATGTGCTCCTATCTAAAGTGTCTGTGCAGGTTGTTGATAATGTACTAATAGATTTAGGACAGGAGATAAGTGAGAATGTAGAGGGTAGGCTGTTGAGGGTCGATGAACCCAGTAGCTGTGACCAGTTGTCACTTGAGAAGGAAACCGACGATAATGGTAAAAGTGGTTTAGCTGTAACTAGTGTTATGCCCGGTCTGGAGACGCAGAATCGCTCAGACTACAGTAATTTGGGTTATATTCAGCAAACTAAATGTAATGAAGTCGTGCGGTGTTTCGATTTAAAATTAATAGACCGACTGTAAAAGGCAGCTGAAAATGTAATTCAGGAAACCCCTACACACTGTGACCTAAATATAATGAAGACAGATGTCGATCACTTTAGTTGGAGACAAATCCAAAAGGAACTATTAGATGAATTTGAGGAACCACCTGTACAACCTAGAATAAGCCACCCTATAATAATAGTGAATATGTTGGGTATCAATGTACGTTGTCTCTTAGATAGTGGAAGTGAGGTGAGTGCAATATCTCAGTCCTTCTTTGATGCATTACCTGGTAAAGACAAGCTTACTGTAATGAGGGTATCAGGACTAAAAATAATTGGTGCTACTGGCAAGGTTTCAAAAACGGTAAAGCAAGAAGCTTTACTGCCCTTTAACATTAATGGTAATTTAATTGATCATCCATGTTTAATTGTAAACAATCTCTGTATTGAGGTTTTAATTGGCATAGATTTCTTGTCAAAATATCAGAGTGTTGTTGACTTTGAAAGAAGCCAGTTAAAAATGGTCTTGCCAATAACCGGAGTAATTACAGTCCCTTTTAGTGATAAACATGTAGTAACTGATGATGGAACTTGGGAGCTGCCTATACGAGTTCTGAAAAATAGGAGGTATTGGGACGAGGATGTTAATCTTGGTACAAGTAAGCTAAACACAGAAGAAGAAGAAGAAGAAGAAGAAGCAATTATTTTAGACAAGATAGAAGCTAAATTGCAGGAAATCGATAAGATTTCAGACAATCAAAAGGAAGAACTGAGACAGGTTCTAAAAAGGCATCATAAAGTATTTTCAGATCGACGTGGCGTGGTCAAAGGTTATGAATGAATGCTGTAGGGAGGAGGTTGTTCTGTAACCTCTACACAGTGTGGCAGCTGTGCAGTCCCAGCTGTGTGAGATCTTCTTTCCCTTTCAGGTCTCACTCATTCTTCCTCTTTCCTGTCCTCAAAAATTTCGACCTCTTCTTTCATACATTAAATTTTCGGGTATGGTTATCAATACAGCATTAAACCAATGAATGCTGTAGGGAGGAGGTTGTTCTGTAACCTCTACACAGTGTGGCAGCTGTGCAGTCCCAGCTGTGTGAGATCTTCTTTCCCTTTCAGGTCTCACTCACTCTTCCTCTTTCCTATCCACTAAAATTTTCGACCTTTTCTTTCCAAATACTAAAATTTTCCGTTATGACTATCAAGCCTTGAGTTATGTAACCACTCTATCTACCGATTAGTGAAGAAAAATGCCTAATGTGACAGACCTAATAGTGACAAACAATAGAGAAGTATGATGTAATTAAGATACAAATGTATTTGAGTAACAATTATGTATAGAACCCTGGTAATATATTAAGTACTAAGTGTTGTTTTATTGGAAATGGTCCACCAACAGTAATTTAAAAAGATATATGAATTCATGTACAAGCAGGATCTGAAGTGGTAGTGAATCCTAGTGTATGCATTAGAGCTAACTAAGAAATAGTAGGAAAGAGATTGCTTAGTGTTATGAAAAATATGCAGATAAGTTGTAAGGATGAACTCACTTGTGTAGCAAGGAAAGGCAGTGTAATAGAATTAAGCAGTGTTTGTGGATGAGACGTGAAGGACACGTCCCTGAAGTATTTATAAGGTTGGAGCTGGCCATTATTTTAGTGTAGTGTGTGACAGGATACACCTACACGTATTGAGGTTATGAGTTGGAGGCGTGAAAGCGACCATAGGTACCCTTATGTTAGATGAGACAAAGCAGCTCATGGTGTCCTATAGGTTTAAGGAATTTAGCATTACGCTCGTCCATATTTACTTGATGCACTTTAGTGGTAGGTCGAGAGAGACTACCTGTGGTTTCAGCGTCCGATCGAGTGGAAATGGATTGCCACGTGAGCAAACTAATCAGCTGCAATACACTATGAATATGAGATAAATGCGCTTTCCTATGCTTTAAATTTAAATGGAGTGAGCATTACTTAAGTTCATACACTAGCAAACTAGTAAGTACATAATGGCAGACATAAAACATTATTTTAGCTCCGCATAAATACACTTCAAAGTAAGTAAGTACGTAATTGCAGATGTGGAACTGAGAACGGCAGAGGACCAATAAGTGAATTTAGTAGTCAACTAAACGTAGTGTGTTTTGAACACTCAAAACTGTACTATTACCAAAAGTTACTCACATGTACATGGAAGCTGAGAAAACAACCACTAATCATACTCATACTATCTCTAAGAATAAAGTAACCAAAGATGAGTCAGTTAAATAAATAAGATGCAGATTTGTCAGAAATGTACCGAGCCTTGGTTCAGTGTTCCGGCCCAGAAATAATAAATTCAGAATAAATATGATTCATGATTGTATGCCTTGAGCATAGATTTTCTCTAGTACATGACTAAAGGCGTTTTGAGCCATTTGTTTAACGATTTTATGACAGTTAAGTAACCGCGAGAGTAATACTGAAAAAGCTCTGTTAACTTTGTTCCAGCAAAATATTGGAAGAGAAAATGTATATATCCCCATTTCATTGTGACCCACCCTTAGATATTAAGTGAACAGAGTCTGAGGCACTCTTTTTGTTTGTTCTACAGGACAAACCAGATAATGGCAGCCTGGTAGCTGCGTGAAAGCGTGGAGTGACTTGGACACAACTCACAGTGACTCCTCCCCTTTCCCCCATGTAATTTAGAGAGAAGTGAAGGACGCACACCATAGCAACTTCCCCTCCTCTACCCTTGTGAATGGAAGTGTAGGACGCCAGCCAAAGCGGCTACAACCACGTGTGTAAAAATTATTTGTGAACTTTTCTCTCAGGTTTAGAAAAGACTGCTAAGAGATAATCATCTGTTTATGTATCATGTTATTTTCTTTGAATTTGTGTATGTAAAAATGAATTTAATGTATTTAATGGATCTAAGATTTTCATAATTTTTCAATTTGTATGTGTTTGTTTGTCTAAGGCAATATGTATGCCAAGATATTGCATTGACTTTGCTTAAAATTTTGAGTAATGACATTGTTTAAAAGGCAGTGAACATGCCTACAATTTAAATAATTAATGTAGGTAATCAGTTTTCTTTAATGTTTCTACAGGTTTATATTTCAATTTAGATTTTTCATAGGGAGTTAAACTGTACTCTTGCTTCCCTTTTTGTAATTAAATTTTTTTTTCATTCATTTACATTCATAAACAAACAAAAAAATTTAAGTAGAGGGTGATGTAGGGAAGCAGCCTACTCACGCTGTAGTAAATTCACATCAGTTTCCATTGTATGCCAGCCAGTCTGCTGTAACTAGCTCTGACGTCATAAATGTTGCGCAATACCTTAAAAATCAAGCAAATGACCTAAAACTTTTCTAGCATGTCAGGAATAATACTAAATTACTGTGTGTTAAATATCAGTTCGATAACTTCAGCCATTTTCGAAATTTGGACGTTTTTCTGGAAAAATCATTGGCGCAACAGAAAAGAGCTAGAGACTTCAAAATTTATATTTAGATTCATCTTTCATAATGATTTAATAAAAACAGTACTTTGGATTTCGCAAATTAAGACTTTAGTGGAAATTCATGATTTTCTGGTTTTCGTCTCAAAACTGAAGGAAGCAAGATAGATTAAGTAGTCTAATAAATAAGGCTAGGATGTTTAGATTTAAATAGGTTGGAGGTCCGCTATGATTATGAAGATGTGTAAAGTTTCTTTTGAATACCTATAAAATTATAGCGATAGTGGATCTCAAAAGGACCAGTTCAGAGCTCATCTACTGCGTGCAGTGTAATTTAATTAATTCTCTCGCCCAAAATATTTAACTTAGCCACGTCAAAATTTTATTATCAATACTTACCTGCGTGCTGAATGCACGTTTAAATTAAGAGCTTCTTCGGCCATCAGCAAAAGAAGCTATAAATTATTATGTAACTTGAAGTGGTGCATTACTAGCCCAGCGGCTAGTCGAGAGAGCCGAAAAGATCAGGCGTTCCCTTCGCCGTCCGCACCGCGGCTTTATACACTCCTGGAAATGGAAAAAAGAACACATTGACACCGGTGTGTCAGACCCACCATACTTGCTCCGGACACTGCGAGAGGGCTGTACAAGCAATGCTCACACTCACGGCACAGCGGACACACCAGGAACCGCGGTGTTGGCCGTCGAATGGCGCTAGCTGCGCAGCATTTGTGCACCGCCGCCGTCAGTGTCAGCCAGCTTGCCGTGGCATACGGAGCTCCATCGCAGTCTTTAACACTGGTAGCATGCCGCGACAGCGTGGACGTGAACCGTATGTGCAGTTGACGGACTTTGAGCGAGGGCGTATAGTGGGCATGCGGGAGGCTGGGTGGACGTACCGCCGAATTGCTCAACACGTGGGGCGTGAGGCCTCCACAGTACGTCGATGTTGTCGCCAGTGGTCGGCGGAAGGTGCACGTGCCCGTCGACCTGGGACCGGACCGCAGCGACGCACGGGTGCACGCCAAGACCGTAGGATCCTACGCAGTGCCGTAGGGGGCCGCACCGCCACTTCCCAGCAAATTAGGGACACCGTTGCTCCTGGGGTATCGGCGAGGACCATTCGCAACCGTCTCCATGAAGCTGGGCTACGGTCCCGCACACCGTTAGGCCGTCTTCCGCTCACGCCCCAACATCGTGCAGCGCGCCTCCAGTGGTGTCGCGACAGGCGTGAATGGAGGGACGAATGGAGACGTGTCGTCTTCAGCGATGAGAGTCGCTTCTGCCTTGGTGGCAATGATGGTCGTATGCGTGTTTGGCGCCGTGCAGGTGAGCGCCACAATCAGGACTGCATACGACCGAGGCACACAGGGCCAACACCCGGCATCATGGTGTGGGGAGCGATCTGCTACACTGGCCTTACATCACTGGTGATCGTCGAGGGAACACTGAATAGTGCACGGTACATCCAAACCGTCATCGAACCTATCGTTCTACCATTCCTAGACCGGTAAGGGAAGTTGCTGTTCCAACAGGACAATGCACGTCCGCACGTATCCCGTGCTACCCAACGTGCTCTAGAAGGTGTAAGTCAACTACCCTGGCCAGCAAGATCTCCGGATCTGTCCCCCATTGAGCATGTTTGGGACTGGATGAAGCGTCGTCTCACGCGGTCTGCACGTCCAGCACGAACGCTGGTCCAACTGAGGCGCCAGATGGAAATGGCATGGCAAGCCGTTCCACAGGACTACATCCAGCATCTCTACGATCGTCTCCATGGGAGAATAGCAGCCTGCATTGCTGCGAAAGGTGGATATACACTGTACCAGTGCCGACATTGTGTATGCTCTGTTGCCTGTGTCTATGTGCCTGTGGTTCTGTCAGTGTGATCATGTGACGTATCTGACCCCAGGAATGTGCAATAAAGTTTCCCCTTCCTGGGACAATGAATTCACGGTGTTCTTATTTCAATTTCCAGGAGTGTATATAAGGACGCTACGCGAGGAAAAAAGGCCCCAGTTCTCTCCAGACGCTGAATGACACGCCATCTGTGTCGGTAGTCGCGTCGCATCTGTGTATCTGCTACAAACAGCCTCGGGTGCCGTATTAAGTTACTAGAGATACGCGGAACCATGAAAACATTTTATGTGAAGTGTTAATTCTGGAATGATTTTCATTATCTAGCTTCAGTTTGCGTATTGTCGTATTTTCAAGTGCCGTCGCAGGACAGACATTCTACCAAATATTTAGCGTGGCGTTTGATGAAATATTTTCATCAAATTATGGCGAGCATTCTTTTTAACATTTAATTCGGACTTTTATAGTTGCAGCAGCGCATTAGACTCTGAACTGCTCTGTTAGTTAGGTTGTGGGGATACTTGTGTTTTTTATCAGTGAATTTCAGAATATACTCAACTATTTTGGAAAACCGTTTTTGATTAGAAATCCCGGACAATCTCCTAATTCGTCAGAGCTATAAGCTGCAGCTATAATAGTATCTCAATTGAAGTGGGCACTAGGATATCTAATTACTGGCTCCATGTTTTATTAAATCACTTTCTGGGTGCCAAGAAGTAAATAGAGAGCCAGTGTTGAGAACGGCGAAAGACAGCATTAACAACATACTAAAAGCCAGAAACTGATTCTACATGCAAGCATTTATACAGCAATCAGATTTTAGTTTATTTTTCTACAAACTCATCCGCCGCCCCACACACCTGTTTCACCTATAGGGAATAAGTTTATCTTCCAATGCATTACCTGTAAACCTGCAACTGCCTGCAGGTTGTTTCAGTACTGTATATCAGCTGTTTGGCCCAACCATCAGTATCCCAAATATGGAAATACTTGTACAGCCAACTCCTGAAAATACCTTTCCAAATTTCAATTTTTCTGTTTCCACCATACTCATGATGCAAGTAGGTCCTTCCTCTATATAGGAATTATATTATGAACAACTTGCTCAGCAGGAAAGGGCATGTGGCCCACATTGCTTTAGGACATCTCATGGGTTGGGTCTCGCTGAACAAAAATCTGACAAAATGCACTGAACTCATAGTGTATTAAGCGGTTGTCATTTCTGCACTGCTCTGCGAATATGGTTGCGAAACCTGGATGCAGTGTCCCATGATCCTAAGAATCTAGAACGCTTCCACTGACAGCCAAGATATAATATTGTTGTGGCATCAGACACCAAACTCGGCGTATTGACACCAAATGTAGAGGGTGAGTGCCAGGAGCTGCCATATTACAACTCAGCGAGAACTTTCCAAATGATTTATTGTTTCCATTACATAGCTCCGTTCACCTCGGTCTGTTTCACAAGGCCCTGCATTGCTGAGGTAACATGCCAGCGGCCTGTGCGCGCAACGCTGTGTCGAGCTGGCCTTATATGCCAGCGGCTGAGTTCCAATTACGTCAGGATGGCAGCGCCAGCAGCTGACTCAGCGACCACTGTCCTCGTTGTCTCTGCGCTGCTCTGCTGGGAGCCATAGGCCGGCGCTGTTTCTTACCCGGCTTGTGTAGCTGTGAACGCGGAGGCAACGACCGCCTGTGATCTGGCGTCAGAGGGTCGAACCAACGACCTGCCGTCGTCTGGGATGGTGTCATCCCATCTGTTGCTGCGAGTAGCCTGGTGGAGTGACACACCCCTCCGTCCAGGAGAGCTACCACACTTGAATCCCCCACATTGGCCTCAGAGGGTCGAACCAGTGACCCACTGGAGACTGGAATGCTGGCGCCCCATCTGCTCTGTGTGTAGCCAGTGGTACGACATGCCCCACCATCAAGGAGAGCTGTAGAACTTCAATGAATCTCGTTATAAAACAACTCCTATTTATACTCAGCTGCGAGCATCTGTTTCGTAACATGTCACTTCATGTCATGTACGCACCACACATCAGTTGTGCCAGTGAGCTCCTTCTTCCTGTAACTTGCGACATGCAAACCACTGCGTTTAAGCTTTACAGCAGTTCGACAGCTCCTCTGGCCTCCATTCTACTTCGCAACCGTAGCTATGCGTAACGCACTTCAATCCGGCCTGCACCTGGCTGTGACTTGCATTCGGAATATCGCACAAAACTAAGTTTACCTATCCTAAACAGTGGAGCCGCTACATTATTCCCCTACATTATTCCCCTCCTCGGAAAGACCCAGTCTCCAGGTCGTCCTTTAACTCTTAACCTTGTTAGGATTGGCACTAATGACATGCTTACTTACTACTATAAAACTTAGACGTGTTCTAGTGCTCTCTTGAAACCATGACATGAAAGCAAACGTAAAAATTCCTTACTGGACGACCACTGCTCGATCAACCCCTTACCTACTCGTCTCACACCCTCGGTATCCAATCTACTGGGACTTGGATTGCCCTCGGATCCTTCTGGGAATTGGCTCTCCGCCTGATCAGAAAGAAACAACACATAACAAGGTTAAGGCTGCGATGACACTTAGCACAGAGGTGATCAAAATGATCATGATTTGCTGTTGCCTTTCCCTATACTGAGCAACAAGCTGTTCAGCTGATATGCACCCCTCTTGCTCTAAATCGAACTGGTTTACGGATCTCAACAGACCTGGCTCCAGAGTTTGATTTTACAAGGTCAGATTCTGCCTTGGCAAAAACTCTATACTGGTTTCTGGCCAGTACAGCTGTGGGTGCGTAACATTCAATTGTGTGACTCCTGAAATTGACGCTGGCAGATGGAAGGTTGGTCCTACTACGTTACACGTAGTTCCATTGTTTAAAATTCCTTTCCTTCGAACTCTACACGTTTCGCGTCCGTAAACACTCCTTCTTCAAAACAATATGCTACTACAACCAAATTCTCATAGGTGAAGGAGATCCAATGCATCCCGACCAGTTGCAAGCTCAATTTTGGCTTCATGATGTTCCGTGGACAGTCTATTCCTTTCTCCCTGGCCTTGGCTAAAAATAACAGCACCGTGCACGTGCCCCATATTTGTAGCTTCACAGATTTTCCTCAAACATTCATTATTTTTGATCCAAGCTCAACACCGATTGTGTGACTACTTTCACCCTTAAATTTGCAATATATGAACTGGTGCAATACACACGTCCTTCCTCACCCAGCACTGTCGATAACTAAGAATTAAACAGGAAATCGCACGACTTTGAGATCTTTCAACACATATTTATTACGGCTGTGCCCCAAAATTTACTTCGATGAATTTATTTCTCCAGAACTGCGTTGATTTCTCCTCCAACAACACTCCACATACGTCAGACGCTAACACTTCCCTTTTCAGTGACCTGAGGACAGGGATCACCCTCACCCTTCCAGCATCTTCAAAAGACTGCTGCCCCCAGCAGGCCCACTTATTAAATACAATGCCAATTAATCTACGCAAACCCAATGATACGTCACATGAAAACAAAAAAACCAAAAAATGTTACAAATATTCTACTACTTCCTATATCGCAAAGCATACGGTACTTCGTGCTGTACTCTATCTTCCTGATTTTCTCCGTGCTTAGCACCTCTCTTCACTGTCTTTTTCTTCCTCTTTCCTTCTTGTGACACGCCTTGAATCACATCTGGGGAACCTTTAATTGGCTGTAACCGCCCAACGTGTACTATCGTCGTTCTAGTTGGCAGCTGAAGCTTAACATTAACAGGAGATGTGGTTTCAACAACTTGGTATGGCCCTTGATACCTCGTGAGGAAGTTCTTCGTTTTCCCTTTTTGCGTATAGGGGCTGGACAGCATTGCCCATTGCCCCTCTTTATACTGTGGTAAACTTCCTTTCCGCTTCACTGCGTCTTCCTGCCTTTCCAAAGCCTTTGTATTCGGCTTTTGTACCCGTTTCCAAACATCCCGAAGTGTTCTCGCGAATTGCCGCACAGATTCATCAGTCCTTCTTTTCTGCAGCTTCACTAAATCAAACGGTGGCGGTATTTTTCGCCCGTACACTACCTCATATGGAGACAAACCGGTAGTTGTATGTACTTTTGCATTGTATGCGCATACAATATGCTTCAAATACTCGTCCCACTGATGGTGATGAGAATCCACTTAAAAACTCAACATCTTTCCGATTGTTCTGTGCACCCGTTCTGTCATTAAGTTCGCCTGTGCAACGTGCTCGTCCTCAACTTCTTTACGTTCAGCAATTTACACAGTTCCTTCATTAAATCCGCTATGAAGCTGGTCCCTTGGTCAGTAATTATTGTCTCTGGTACACCAAATTTTAAACTCCAGTTATTCACTAACGCTTGCGTGAGCATTGCTGCCTGTTGATTTGGCATAGCCACCATCTCCACATGCCTTGAAAAATGGTCTGTTTTTGTCAGAACGAATCTGTTCCCCGATGGTGTTCGCCTAAAAGGTCCTATGACATCGATCCCCAGGAAAAAGAATGGCCATGTTGGTTCTGGTAATCGTTGTAGCTGGATCTGTTTCCGACTCAAATCTGCTCTCTGCACACAAGGTATAGAGTTCTTGACATACTGATCCACATCTCCTTTCCTACCTTCCACCAATACCGCTCCGCCACTCTCCTATTCGTCGCTCTACACCCTCCATAACCAGATAACGCGTGATCATGTGCTTCCTTTAAAACCTCATCCCTCAACTTCGCTGGCACTACTACCCTTGGCCATGACTTCGTTTCCCGGCACAGAAGACCGTCGTACACATTAAACTGTGGCTGTGTCCGATACAATTTACAGTCGTGGTCTGCGTCTTGCAATTTTTGCCATACTGCTAGGTCATAACCTATGACTTCTACTTTCGCCACCTTCCTACTTAGTGGATCCGCATTACCTTGCTTCTTCCCAGGTTTGTGCAACACCTTGTAGTCGAATTCACTAAGCCTCACAACCCATCTAGCGAGTCTAGGAACCACTTCAACGCAACATGATCTGACACTACCCGAAATTTTTTCCCATATAAATAACATTTAAAATATGTGATTCCATAGATTACACTAAGCATTTCCCTCTCTATTGTTGAGAAACTCTTCTCTGTTGCATTCAACTGCATAGACGCATAGGCTACAGGATGTTCTTTCCCATCAATTTCCTGACCAAGAACACACCCTAATGCTTGACTCCATGCATCGCATGCTAGTATAAATTCCTTTTCAAAATCTGGAAAAACATGATCCGGACTCGATGTTAACACTTCTTTCAGTTTGTCGAACGCTTTCTGACACTGTTCTGTTGACTCAAATTTCACACACTTCCGTAACATTCACGTCAAAGGCTGTGCTAAATCTGCAAAACCCTTCAGGAACTTTTGATAGAAATTGCAAATTCCGAGGCATGACTGCACTTCCTTAACTGTTTTCGGTTCCCGAAAATTCCTCACAGCCTGTTCCAACCTCGGGTCTGTTTGCACTCGGTTCTTACTGATAACATGACCCGAATATTCTACTTCATCTAATGCGAAATGACACTTCTCTAGGCTCAACGTCAAACGAGCTCTCTTAGCCTCTTAAAAACTTGCCTTAACCGCTGTCTATGTTGCTCCATACCACTTGAAAACACTATAATGTCACCCATATAGAGAAGACAGCGCCGTGGTTTGAAACCTCTCACGACACTTCCTAGCAACCTCTGAAACGTTGCCGGAGCGTTTTCAAACCGAATGGCATTCTAATGTACTGGTAATGACCTCCAGGTGTAGAGAAAGCAGTTTTTGGACGATCCTCTGGAGCCACCTCTAACTGATGATAACCACTTGTCAAATCCATCGTAGAAAAGTACTGGCACTGTCCTAAGCGATCCTAAGTCACCGATATGTTTGGAATGTGGTATGCGTCCGTTACTGTCTTCTTATTGAGGTATCGGTAGTCACAACAGGACCTTTATTTCTTAGTTCCATCCTCTGATATTTTAGGCACAACGACAATGCCTGCTCCCCAGCAACTATTACTATTCTCTATAACACCGTCCGCAAGCTGCTGATCAATGAAATCCTCCACAATCGGCTGCAAATACCTCGGTATTCTGTATGTTTTACGGTAAACAGATGCTTCATTCCCTGTTGGTATCCTATGTTGAATTAATGGAGTTGCTAGTAACGGCCCTTCTGAAAAAAAAAAACCAAATCCTCAAGTCCCCATAATAATTCTCCACTTTTCAAATGCTTCATTTTGTCACGCAATGCGGTTCTATCGGCAGTTAGTGATTGATCGCTTCGCCTACCTCTCAAACACCAGTCTTCGTCATCTGCCACATCCAAATTTGCTACTAAAACTCCTTTCCTCAAATTTGCGTCTACAGCGCTAAAATTATCCACGTTCACGGGAACTACTCGCTCGCCGTTTCCCTCCTGTACGCGTACAACCACAACGTTTCACAAAACAACCCAATGAACCCAAATCTTCATTATCCTCCTATGGTTCAATAACACATACTGAACCATAGGTAGATTCGACTCCACACTTTCCCAAAGCGATTTCCTGGTGCCACTAGACACACAACCATGTGAATTAAGCCTTAATTCTAATGTATGCGGTTCAATTGGTTTGTTCATTACGTTGAACGCCCTCGCGACAGCTCTGCATTGACAACAGTTTCCTCTAGCGGAAATAACATTCCACCAAGTTCCACAGTTCGATGTCCAAGGTCAATTTTGGCATGATGTTGATGCAAGAAATCTACTCCTAGGATCATGTCGTAGCCATGGCTAACCCATGGTACTACCTTCGTGCATGCCTTAAATCGGACTTTCCCTAAGCGAAAGTCAACTGTCACCGACCCCGAAGGCGTGACCTCCTTATCCCCCACTCCACGAAACCTGTAACGTGGTGGGTGTAACTTCCTTCGTCCCATTATATTCTTAGTAGCCTCTGACACTTGCGCCCCTGTGTCCAACAAAATCTTAAAGTTTTTAGTTTTCCTACCACTGAACATTCCACCTATGCATACGTATTCGTAGCATTGAAATTTAACGGGAGCTCCCTTAGATGGGTCTTGGGCCGCCTCTGACCTTTAACGCTTGTCCACCTCTCCTATCTCCACTTCTCCATCCTCCATGCTGCTGATTTCCAACCCTTTCTCTTTTCCTCGGTGACTGGGTACATTGCCTCTGCACATGTCCCATACGACCACTTATAACATTTTATACCCGCTACAAATACTGTTTTCCTCTCGCGTTCCCCTGTTGCCACGTCAATTTCCTCACATTGAACTGCCAGCGGAATGGCCGAATACAAATCTTTTGGAGTCCCTTCACGCACTTTCCGTGACATATGCTCCTGTAACCCTCTCAAGAATACATCAAGTGCCCTTTGCTCGCCCTCCTGCAACAGAACACTTCATCGCCCTGATCCAGCTCGTAAGTATACCCATTAACTTCCATTATCCTGTCCGCAAATTTCTCTACCGTCTGCTCTGTCTCTTTGTCATAGTACTTAACCTCTCCTTAAAGTACCGAGCGCTATTCTGTTTCTTGTACCTTTGTAAAAGCCCTTCCTTTAACTGTTTAAACTGTCCTGCCTTCCTTAAGGCCTCGGAACACCTTATGTATGTTTACGCTCCACCCCATCTAAAATGGTTCAAATGGCTCTGAGCACTATGGGACTTAACATCTGAGGTCATCAGTCCCCTAGAACTTAGAACTACTTGAACCTAACTAACCTAAGGACATCACACATATCCATGCCCGAGGCAGGATTCGAACCTGCGACCGTAGCGGTCGCGCGGCTCCAGATTGAAGCGCCTAGAACCTCACGGCCACTTCGGCCGGCCACCCCGTCTAATCTTGGCAATATGTAACAACTGTTTATCAGACTAACCATTCATCACCCTAGGAAACAGCGACTGATCTGATGCGGTTTCCCGCTCACTTCTAGATGTTAATTCATTTCTCAACTGCGTATTGTCCGCTATCAATTGTGCTACCTATTCCATCAAAATCCTCACCGCTTCTGGTTCCGACACACCTTACATCCTTGAGTCTGCCATTGTGTTGCTTTTATTCTGAGTTGGTCGTTTTGTTTCAGCACTATGTACAAGAATAATCTGACTTCCTACAGCTCTGTATCATCATACTCAATAACACCATACTCACATTGACACCAAAAGTAATTAAACGCCACAAAACAATGTTTCTCCCTAAATATACTACCACTTACACTGACGACAAAATATACTATGTCCATGCAAACATCTGAAATGTGGCTTGTCAGGAGCCATACACATAAAACAAAAAAGAAATAAAACGTCCAACACTCAAAAGAGCAATTTTGACAGCACTCACCACGTCTTGCGACTGTACTGCAGGCAGTGGGCTCGAACGTCGTACTGGACAGACGACGTCCGCTTTTCTGACACCAAATGTAGAGGGTGAGTGCCAGGAGGTGCCGTATTAAAACTCAGCGACAAGTTTCCAAATGATTTATTGTTTCCACTACATTGCTCCGTTCACCTCGGTCTGTATCACAAGGCTAAGGTAGCACCCCACCGGCCTGTGCACGCAATGCTGTGTCCAGCCGGCCTTGTACACCAGCTGCACAGTTTCAATTACGTCAGAATGGCTGCGCCAGCAGCCGACTCAGCCACCACTGTTCTCGTTGTCTCCGCGCTGCTCCGCCCAGAGCTGTAGGCCGGCCCCACTGCTGCTTCTTCCTTGTCTGGCGTAGCTGGGAAGCGGCGGCAACGACGGCCCGCGATCCGGCGTCCGAATCTGAGGCCCCTCGCCACGGAAGTCTCTGGTGTGTCTTGGGAGCCGAGACGACTGCCTGTGGTAGCGAGCTGAAGAGTGGCCGACCCTGGCTGGCTGCAGACCCTGCGCCGGCCTCAGACGGTCGAATCAATGACCTGCCGTCGTCTGGGATGGTGTCATCACATCTGTTGCTGCGAGTAGCCTGGTGGAGTGACACACCCCTCCGTCCAGGAGAGCTACCACACTTGAATCCCCAGCGTTGTTCTCTGAGGGTCGAACCAGTGACCCACTGGGTACTGGAATGCTGGCTTCCCAACTGCTCCGCGTGTAGCCGGTGGTGCAACACGCCCCACCATCAAGGAGAGCTGTCGAACTTCAATGAATCCGATTAGAACACAACACCTATTTATACTCGGTGGCGAGCCTCTGTTTCGCTAACACGTCACTTCGTGTCACGTACGTACCACACCCCAGTTGTGCCAGTGAGCCCCTTCTTCCTGTAACTTGCGACATGCAAACCGCTGCGTTTTTGCTTTTCAGCGGTTCGACTGCCCCTGTGGCCTCCATTCTACTTTGCAACCATTGGTATGCGTAACTCACTGCAATCTGGCCCGCACCTGTCTTTGAATTGCGTCGGAATATCGCACAAAACTAACTTTCCCCATCCTAAACGGTGGTGCCGCTGCAATACCAACATCACATGGAATGAGGTCGTATCAGCTACATCTACGTCACTGCTCTCCAATTCACAATAACTTGCCTGGCAAAGAGTTCATCGAATCAGTCTCACACTATCTCTCTACTGTTATACTCTCTACGATCATATGGAGAACACCAACATTTAAGTCTTTCTGTGCAAGCCCTCATTTCTGTTACTTTATTATGATAATCACTTCCCCTCTGTAGGTGGATGTCAACAAAATATTTTCGCATTTAGATGAGATTTGGTGATAGAAATTCTATGAAAATATCTTGTCGCAGCGCCTGCCTTTTAATGATTTCCACCCCAAATTGCTTATGATAGCGGTGACACTCTCTCCCCTACTTTGCGTTATCTAACGAGCTGACAGTTTTTCGATATCCTCCGTCAAACTTATCCAATAACGATCCCACAGAGCACAGCAATGATATAGCAGAACTCGGACAAGCATAGTTTAGGCAGCCCCTGTAGTAGATTTGTAGTGGCTTTTAAGAGTTCTG
This sequence comes from Schistocerca serialis cubense, assembly GCF_023864345.2. Classification (NCBI taxonomy): domain Eukaryota; kingdom Metazoa; phylum Arthropoda; class Insecta; order Orthoptera; family Acrididae; genus Schistocerca; species Schistocerca serialis. The sequence goes on along the minus strand of NC_064639.1, from coordinate 751,605,829 downwards.
AGATAAAACACAGTGTTTGGTGGTCTTCCTTCCACGATTAGGAACGTAATTTGATTAGAAATAGCTTGTGAGGAACTGTACCAAAAGTCCGCTAGACATCCAGAACTACGGAATCAATCTGAGATACCCTGCCGATAGCACTCGTAATTTCATGAGAGTTAAGAACAACGTTTGTTATACAACTACGTTATTTTCCGAGTCCGTGCTGACTAAGGGTCAATTGATCGTTTTATTCGAAGTAGTTCATAGTGTTTGAACACACTGTACCGTCCCAAAATCCTACTGCAAATCGGTATCAGTGTTATGGATCAGTAATTCAGCGGATTACTCCTATTGACACTCTTCAGTATTGGTATGACCTGTACAAATTTCCAGTCTTTAGTTACGGATATTTCGTACAGCGAGTGGTTGAACGTGATCTCTAGGTATCGAATGCAGCTGTTCTATGGAAGGCAACCCACCCCATATCGATTCGACATCTCCAGTGAATGAGACCGACAGACTCCCGCGACGTAATTTGTATAGTGAAGTGCGCACAGGCACACGTAGAAGGCTTCGTTGTGTTACTCTGAAGCACTGTAAGGAACGACTAAAGATGAACCTGAAGAGCCCAGACTTTGGCCTGTATAATTGGTGCACCACAATAGAAGTTTGTACATGCTGATCGTCAACTACTGCAGTTGTTGTTTTAAATTTTGAGGAAACATTGTTTTATGGCGGCTAAAAGCCCAAATATGTTCTGAGAAATGCATAACGCAATGCTGTATTGTATTTCTTGTTTGTTACAACCAGTTTCGCTCCTCGACCAACCTTCAGGTAACTACATCGAAGTAAAATAAGCAAAAGACGATGCAGAATCAAGGGATAGCCAGACTACATATAACGAACTAACCGTTTTGTGCTACTTACCGGAAAAAATTAAATCTTCACACGTCATACATAGTTCCACAAAACAAGAACTACTAGAGTGCAAGCAAACTTATAGTCTACATCACACAGAAAAAAATTTTAAAATAATAAAACACGATGACCAATTTTCAGGCAGTGGGATAACTGGATGCTAAGGTTAAAGGTGCAACCAAAACAGGTGAGACAGATACCTGACCAAAGAAATTATGGGTCACGGATATAACTATGGCAGTTAACATATCAAAGGAAGTAATGTTAATTTCTAAAATAATTGTACCGTAATTCTGAGACAGGGGGAAAGTATGACTACAATAACAACAAACTGGCAGAATAACTTTATTGTTTATTGTTTTTTATTTGTTTATTTTTTGCTTCCCCCTCCAATAAAAGTAGGTATTGCCAGCATCATTGTCCATAAATGATAATTTATGCAAATAAGTGCAGTGCAATATATATTCTACTCCATGTATAACATAGTGTCACTACCTATAATAAGAAAGTACCAAATCTATGAGATGAACTGAAATAATCAGAAGGACACACAATGTATAAAGATAGAGTGTTAAATAATGATACGATACAAAGAAATAAAATTAAACATCACAATATAACTAAGAAAAACCAGTGTAGTGCATGTATCCCCAGTGAATTAATGTCAAAGTTTAAACTGAAAATACAATCTGTAGCTTATAGTCTGTGAGTAACAGAGGTTTAATGTGAATAACAAAAACAATTAAACAATTTAAAAGATAACATACACATAACTTGACAGTTTGCAATAAAGAGAGAAGATCAAGCTACATTATAATCAATAAATACAGATCATTATTATATCTTCAGTGTTCAAAATGCAATAACAAGAAGAATTTACAGTACAAAAATCCATGTGTACTCCTAAATGTAAAGCTAATGAACTTCCATTGTTTAACTGGAACTATATCCCTCAACAGATCAAAAGCCTACTTCTCCAATTTATGGAGGTATTGAACAATGCCTAATATTAAGAGCATTATTCTAAACAAAGATATACGGACAACAACTAAAGATGAAATGGTAAGCCCACATACGAAAGATAGTTGTAGAAAACAATGATTCATAATACATTAAAATAACATTATCTTCATGTGGATCAGTTCTTTGCAACATAGTGATTGAATACCAGTCACTAACTCATGTAGTGTCAAGGATACAAAAATCATAATGAGATATGTGTTATGTAACAATACTACACAAAGAAATAAAAAGATATTACAATTCAATGAATACAAGAAAATAATTGTAGAAAATGAGTCCATCTAGTATTTCCACAATTTTACATTGAAAACTCAGTCCTTAATACTGGGATCTATAGCTAAAGGGATGAATAACATAAATAACCAAAAGAATCTGTTGATCTATTTAGCAAATAAAATATCTATCAAATGGCCAATTTGCAAGTAGTGACCAGAACAAAATATGTTAAAGTCAATACAGGAATACAGGTAGTTATTACACATTCTAAGTAAATATTGCAATAACAAGAGGAATTTACAGTACAAAATTCGTATGTAGTAATAAAGATTATAATACAAACCTTCTCAATATAATATACAATTCCTAACCTTTAACTGATGGAACGTCTACCTCCACAGGATGTAACTGTATTAAATGGCACCTAATATTAAGAACAATATCACAAAACAGAGATATGTGGTTAAAAGTTAAAGATGCATTTTAGTCTAAGTCGTGATACAAGTTTAGGTTCGTGCTGTGGTTGCTGGTCCTGTGCTCTCATATGTTGGTTTGAGGTGGGTGTTATCACCAATGAGTGGCTAGCCCAACCACCATACATTTATTGTTTCACAATTATTTTCTTATATTATCCATCCTCAGTGCCTGCAGTTGTGAATATCGAAAGAATCAGCAACGAATTGCATAAAATAAATTTAATTTTTTAAGCAGTTTCAGGCACTTAGTGTCCTTCTTCAGAAAACTGTACAGGAAAATGCACCACAAATCAGTAGGCATCTGATTAGAATATTAAAATTAAGGATGAAAAGTTTATAAAATCTAAAAAATTTCAAGATGAAGATAGGTACATACTTATATCTAACGCATTATCTTAACAATGGGATGCATACAGCAAAATGCCATTAATGGTTCTCAGTGCTGGTACAAACATGGTATAAAGAAGTGAAACAACAAGTGCTGACATCATGCCAAAACTGGAGCTAAAGAGCTAGTGATATGCATATTCTGAAATTAGTCTCAAGGTGGACGTGAAGGTACGATAAAGTAAAAAAAAAAAAAAAAAAAAACCCTACCTAACTAGTTTTCATAAGACGTGAACAGAAAATGTAAGTGGACATAAGTAGCGTAATAAGTAATATAAAAACGTAGTGATAAAATAAAATAAGTTAGCATGAACGACAAGTGGCGCTATTGGCGGGATATTAAACACGGTTTTCCGAAACTTCTTCACCAAAGAAGACGAAGTAAATATTCATGAATTCCAATCAAGAGTAACTGCCAAGATGAGAAACATAGAAGTATATATCCCAGGTGTAACAAAGCAGCTTAAATCACTTAATAAAGGCAAGGCTTCAGGTCCAGATTTTATAGCAGTGAGGTTTCTGACAGAGTATGCTGATAAAATAGCTCCATATTCAGCAATTATATACAACACTCGCTCACAGAAAGATCCGTACCTAAAGACTGGAAAATTGCTCATGTCACACCAACTCCCAAAAAGGAAAGTAGGAGTACGCTGAATTAAAGGCCTATATCACTAACGTCGATTTGCAGTAGGGTTTTGGAACATATGCTGTATTCGAACATTATGAAGTACCTCGAGGAAAAGATGTATTGACACATAGTCTACAAGGATTCAGAAAATATCATTCTTGTGAAACACAACTAGCTCTTTATACTCGTGATGTAATAAGATGTGAAATTGATTCCATATTTTTTTATTTCTAGAAGGCTTCCAACACCGTTCCTCACATGTGTCTTCTAACCAAAATGCGTGCCTGCGGAGTACCGCCTCAGTTGTGCGACTGTATTCCTGATTTCCTGTCAGAAAGATCACAGTTCGTAGCAATAGACGGAAAGTCATCGAGTAAAATAGATCTGTCGTTCCCCAAGGAAGTATTGTTGGCCCTTTATTGTTCCTGGTCTATTTTAACGACATAGGGGACAATCTGAGTACCCGTCTTAGATTGTTTGCAGACGATGCTGTCATTTACCGCCTTGTAAGATCCTCACATGATCAAAACGACTTGCAAAATGATTTAGGTAAGACATATGTAGAGAGCGAAAAGTGGCAATTGACCCTGAATAAAGAAAAGTGTGAAGTTAATTCACATGAGAACTAACAGAGATCTGCCAAATTTAGATTACGCGGTAAGTCACACAAGTCTGAAGGCTGTAAATTCAGCTAAACACTTAAGGATTACAGTTACAAATAACCTAAATTGGAACGATCACATAGATAATATTGTGGGTACAGCAAACCAAAGAATGCGGTTCATTGGCAGAAGACTTAGGAGGTGCAACAGGTCTACTAAACAGACTGCTTACACCAAGCTTGTCCGCCCTAGTCTGGAGTATTGCTGTGCGGCGTGGGATCTACATCAGGTGGAACTGACGGATGACATCGAAAAACTATAAAGAAGGGCAGTTCGTTTTGTATTATCGCGAAATAGGGGAGATAGTGTCACAGACATGATACGTGAATTGGAGTGGCAATCATTAAAACAAAGGCGTTTTTCGTTGCGTCGGGATTTTCTTGTGAAATGTCAATCACCAGTTTTCTCCTTCGATTGCGAAAACATTCTGCTGGCACCCATCTACAGAGGGAGAAATGATTATCACGATAAAATAAAAGATATCAGGGCTTGCACAGAAAAATGTTGAGTGCTCGTTTTTCCCGCGTGCGGTTCGAGAGTGGAACGGTAGACAGCCAGCTTAAAGGTGACTTGAAGGTGGTTCATTGAACCCTCTGCCGGGCACTTTATTGTGAATAGCAGAGTAATCACGTAGATGTGTAGATGTAGATATTAGGAAGCTAACCTCCAGACAGCTGTAGTGAGGCCAGTAGCATACTGGAAAGGAACTTGTCAAAAAACAAAGTGTGAAGCTGTAGCTTGTGACTGGGGCAAGTGGAGAGACAGTTCTCAATCACTAGCTAATGTTAGGCATCTGAAACTAACTGTAGACCTGAAGATGATACTTTCAGTTTCGAAACCAGTCTTGGAATATGTTTAGAAAAATTACCAGCAACTGAAGCGGATTTTAATTCTAAAAATACGTTTCCCAGTTGCTTATGTTCACTTGACCAACTATTTCGTATAACAGGGATACTCAGAGAAACTGAACGTGAATCCTCGAAAGAAAGACGTATTTCTGACAATCTCTGTTGGGAAAATTCAGAGAATATGTGTTCGAGAAATAACCAACGCCCTTGCCGCAGTGGTAACACCGGATCCCGTCAGATCACCGATATCAAGTGCTATTAGGCTTCTCTAATACTTGGATTGGTGATTGTCCGGCCTACTGAGCGCTATTGGCCAGTGGTATGCATTCAGCCCTTGTCAGGCCAACTGAGGAGCTGCTTGATTGAAATGTAGCGGCTCGAGTCACGAAAACTGACAACGGCCGGGAAAGCAGTGTGCAGCCTACATGCCCCTACATATACTATTTGATCAAAAGTATCGAGACACCGCAAAAAACATATTAGGTGCATTGTGCTTCCACCTACTGCCAGGTACTCAATATCAGTGGCCTCAGTAGCCCCGGCACGAACCTGCCCGCAGGATTTGTCTGGAGGTCCGGTGTGCCGGCCCGACTGTAGATGGTTTTTAAAGCGGTTTTCACCTGCCTAGGCGAATGAGGTCTGGTTCCCCTTATTCCACCTAAGTTACTCTTTGTCATCGACTGCTGCGCAAACACTGTCTCCACGCACACTACACCATAATTACTCCGCTACGCAACACGCGTCTGGTATGAGACGTTCATTCCCATTGGGGGGGGGGGGGGGCACTTGGGGCCGAACCGCACAATAACCCTGGGTTCGATGTGGGGCGGCAGTGCTGTGGGTTGTCTGCTGTGGCTTGTTGTGGGGTTGCGGACAACTGTGGGCTACAGCGGGACGAAGCCTCTCCGTCGTTTCTAGGGTCTTCCGAGATCAATAGACAATACACTGACACACACAGGTCATTGGGTGTTCCTTGTGTCATATGTCTGTACGTAACATTTCCCCTCTTTTCAAAATCCTTACGTCCACTGTTTCCGATGTAATAGTGAAGTAGAAACGTGAAGGGACAAGTACAGCACAAAAGCCTGCTGACCGACCTCGTCTGTTGACTGACAGAGACCACCGACAGTTGACGAGGGTCGTAATGTGTAATAGAGAGACATCTATCCTGACCATCACAAGGGAATTCCAAACTGCATCAGGATCCCCTGCAAGTAGGCTATGACAGTCAGGCGGGAGGTTAGAAAACTGGGATTTTATGGTCGAGCGGCTGCTCATAAGCCACACATCAACTGGCAAGTGCCAAACAATGCCTTGCTTAGCGCAAAAAATGGACGATTGAACAGCGGAAAAACTTCGTATGGAGTGCACAATATGGCGATCCGATGGTAGGGTGTGGGTATGGCGAATGCCAGGTGAAAGTCATCTGCCAGTGTGTGTAGTGCCAAAAATAGATTTCGGAGGCGGTCGTTTTAGTGTGGTCGTGTTTTTCTTGGAGGGGGCTTGCACCTCTTGTTGTTTTGTGTGGCACTATCAAAGCAGATGCCTACTTTGATGTACCATCCTGCTTCTCTCTGTTGAAGAGCAATTCGGGGGTGGCGATTGCACCTTTCAACACGATAAAGCACCTGTTCATAATACACGGCCTGTGGCGCAGTGGTTACACGACAATAACATCCCTATAATGGAATGGCCTCCACAAAATCCTGACCTGAATCCTACAGAGCACCTTTGGGATGTTTTGGAACGCCGACTCCGTGCTAGGTCTCACCGACCGAAATCGATACCTATCCTCCGTGCAGCACTCTGTGAAGAATGAGCTACCGTTCCCCAACAAACCTTCCAACACCTGACTGAATATGTGCCTGCGAGAGTGGAAGCTGTCATCAAGGCTAAACGTGGGTATACACCATACTGAATTCCAGCATTACGGATGGAGGGCGACAGAAACTTATAAGTCATTTTCAGCCAGGTGTCCAGATGCTGTGATGACATAGTGTATCCTCATCTAATAATACACGGCTGGTCGGTACCGTGGGGTCTTCCGAGGCCTGGACCGACGAAGAGTTATAATATTCGACGGAGACTGCCCGACCATTACGTTGCCACCATCTTTCATTTGGATCATGAGAGTAAGATAGGGGAGATCAGGGTGCCAACAGAGGCATGTAGACCGTTATGTTTCTCTTCGTCCACTACGTGAAATGAATTGGAAAGAAAATCGATAACATTGGTCTGATGTTCCATTCGCCACGCGCTGTACACTGACGTGCGGAATATGAATGTAGATATAGAATTATTAGCTGTCTTAATAGACCATTTGTCGCTTAATTACTTCACTGGCACCTGGCTTCAGGGAATTTACAACAGTAATGACGCCACGGGCTGTAACTGTAGACTAGGCTGACAGGAGATCACTGTCCGATCTGACAGTAAAGCCGAGGAGAGCAACAGCAAGCTGATACTGGGAGGGCGCAGATGTCCGCTGCTGACGCCAGGGCAGTGGGCAGGCCGGCTCAGACGTCTCCGGTTCGCCGCCCACGACAGAGATATCAGTTATAATGCCAGCCGACGGTGGGCGGGGAGGGGGGGAAGAAAGGGAGAGGTAGCGGTGACGGATTACGGCGCCTGTGCCGGCGCGTCCCAGGGGGAGCGTCCCCGGCAGCACCGCCACCTCTCAAATCCCCAAGAGATGCCGGCTCCTAGCAGGCAGCTCTCTGACTGGCACTTCACAGTCACTACAGCTCTGATACTCACTAGCATTTACACCGCGTTCCTACTCAGAAGAACGATCTACTCCAGTGGTTGCCCGGATTGTGAAGCTTCTGAATTACCATACCGTTTTCAAATCCTACTGAGAACTCTGAATAGAATGTAGGACAGGAAAAATAATGTAGAACGTATCTTAATATGTTTATCGCCAATTAGCTTACATTTCTTGTAAATGTGAAATTAATTTTAATTAAACTGTATACACGAAGAAGATGTTATTGTTGTTGTGGTCTTCAGTCCTGAGACTGGTTTGACGCAGCTCTCCATGCTACTCTATCCTGTCCAAGCTTCTTCATCTCCCAGTACCTACTGCAGCCTACATCGTTCTTAATCTGCTTAGTGTTTTCATCTCTTAGTCTCCCTCTACTATTTTTACCCTCCACGCTGCCCTCCAGTACCAAATTGGTGATCCCTTGACGCCTGAGAACATGTCCTACCAACCAATCCCTTCTTCTAGTCAAGTTGTGCCTCAAACTCCTCTTCTCCCCACTTCTATTCAATACCTCCTCATTAGTTATGTGATGTACTCATCTAATCTTCAGCATTCTTCTGCAACACCACATTTCGAAAGCTTCTACTCTCTTCTTGCCCAAACTATTTATCGTCAATGTTTCACTTCCATACATGGCTACACTCCATAAAAATACTTTAAGAAACGACTTCCTGACATTTAAATCTATACTCGATGTTAACGAATTTCTCTTCTTCAGAAACGCTTTACTTGCCATTGCCAGTCTACATTTTATATCCTCTCTACTTCGACCACCATCAGTAATTTTGCTCACCAAATAGCAAAACTCCTTTACTACTTTAAGTGTCTCATTCCCTAATCTAATTCCCTCAGCATCACTCGAAGTAACTCGACTACATTCCATTATCCTCGTTTTAGTTTTGTTGATTTTCATCTTATATACTCCTTTCAAGGCACTGTCCATTCCGTTCAACTGCTCTTCCAAGTCCTTTGCTGTGTCTGACAGAATTACAATGTCATCGGCGAACCTGAAAGTTTTTATTTCTTCTCCATGGATTTTAATACCTACTCCGAATTTTTCTTTTGGTTCCTTTACTGTTTGCACAATATACAGGTTGAATAACATCGGGGAGAGGCTATAATTCTGTCTCACTCCTATCCCAACCACTGCTTCTCTTTCATGTCCCCCGACTCTTATAACTGCCATCTGGTTTCTGTACAAACTGTAAATAACCTTTCGCTCCCTGTATTTTACCCCTGCCACCTTCAGAATTTTAAAGAGGGTATTCCAGTCAACATTGTCAAAAGCTTTCTCTAAGTCTACAAATAGTAGAAATGTAGGTTTGCCTCTTCTTAATCTGGCTTCTAAGATAAGTCGTAGGGTCAGTATTGTCTCACGTGTTCTAATATTTCTACGGAATCCAAACTGATCTTCCCCGAGGTCGGCTTCTACCGGTTTTTCCATTCGTCTTGAAAGTATTCGCGTTAGTATTTTGCAGCTGTGACTTATTAAACTGATAGTTCGGTAATTTTCACATCTGCCAACACCTGCTTTCTTTGGGATTGGAATCATTATATTCTTCATGAAGTCTGAGGGTATTTCGCCTGTCTCATACATTTTGCTCACCAGATGGTAGAGATTTGTCAGGAATGGCTCTCCCAATGCTGTCAGTAGTTCTAATGGAATGTTGTCTACTCCCGGGGCCTTGTTTCGACTTAGGTCTTTCAGTGCTCTGTCAAACTCGTCACGCAAGAAGGTAGGGAAACTGAACTGTACACAAGAAAGCAACTGAAGTTAGTTAGCAAAATAATGCAAATGTAAGAGCAGATTTTTTATTATACTTATTTGAGATGAATGACACTTTTTTTAGTCACCAACTAGTTTTTGACGTTATAAGACTAGGTAGGAGCTGCCGATCGAATACAGTTGTCCAAGTGTTTATCAGTTTATCTGCTTCCGTAGTAGTTTTTCATAAATAACGCCTCAGTTGCTGCTTTATCCTTCGAGTAATTGTCTTAAAAGTCGGTTGATGAGCAATTTGTTCGGATTTCATCTGTCTTGCCTTTCCTTTCCTTAGAGCAGAATCCACTGAAAAATCATAGTCAATCCATGAGTGAACGGTTTTGAAGTGATGTCCGACATTACCATTTTTCACGGCTGATACACTTGCATAACACAGTAAGCACACATATTTTTCTCTTCCTAGGTAACCAGGTAATCATTTTCCAATTCTGTAATAAAGTCATAAGTTTATTTTAAATTTTTGATTACACACGCTATCGATAGAAGAAACCTAGGTTAGCATCAATCCACGTTAGCCAACGCCTGACTGACACACGAAAAGCAGAATGTACAAAATCTCAAGCGTGTGTAGTCAACTACGAGACTCACTATGTAGTATTCCTGTCTGACAATGGCAGCTACGCCATAGGTACAAGCTGTTGTGGTCGTGAGCGCGGTCTAGCTGACGTGTGAGTAGAGTAACCCAGGTTAACTACATGAGCAGTACCGCAAGCTACTGGTAATTCACGATCGAGGGTTTAGCGAACATTGCTGTACTACAATCCTTGCATTCCAAGACGTGCTTCCTCTATGAATTTGAAACGAACACCATATCTGAAATCCTTTCTTCCTTATCTAGACGAAAGTCTTAGAAAACTCGTTCGGGATCACTGTCGAAACTCTATCTAATACTGTCTTACTGAACTGTTTCCTTGTCATCTGGTGGCGTGATGAGTGTCTCTCTAGCTTGTTTCTATAGCACATAAAGTGTCCGTGTCTTGGCTAATATAGGGAATTTGATGATGGGATATATCGTAAGGCACCAAGGACTCGCCAGCAGATGGAGGGAGGTACATATTGTCGATGGAGACCAGGTTCAAATGAATGTACGGGTGCACCGATCAGGATATCGTGGTGAGCCGCACCAAACCAGTTCTCGGAATGAGGATGGCGACAACAAAAACAACACTGTGTAAAGGAGTTTTCCAAATTGCACTATCTGAATCATCGGTGTGAAGGAGTGTTCGGTGCTATTTTGATATCATTTTTTAAGAAACAAACGTTCAGGATCTTTTTAGCGATCGACCTGCGGATAGTTCTGCAGTGTTGACAGATTGCCAACACTACGCACATTATTTAAGGGAGGCGGCCATTAAGCAAGCAGGCGGACTTGATGGTCTGAAAGAGGATACTTCATAACTGCTATAAAGAAAAGTACGTAGCTGCTGGAATACTTAACTTTAATCCACCATTTGTTTACAGCGTTCTTGATGAGACATTTCATACAATAACTATCAAACTATGTAAGGCTAATGGCGCCTTGCTAGGTCGTAGACTTTGACTTAGCTGAAGGCTATTCTAACTATCTGCTCGGCTAATGAGCGATGCTTCGTCCGTGTAGTCGCTAGCAAAGTCGTCCGTACAACTGGGGCGAGTGCTGTTCCGCATCTCGAGACCTGCCTTGCTGTGGCGCTCGGTCTGCGATCACAAAGTGGCGACACGCGGGTCCGACATGTACTAGTGGACCGCGGCCGATTTAAAGCTACCACCTAGCAAGTGTGGTGTCTGGCGGTGACACCACAAGTTCCATCTCCCAACAGCCTTTCCCAAAATCCAGTTCACCTGGTTGATCAAACCTGAATAGTTGCTGAAAATATTTAACATCTAGACCGGTTCCAGTGAGTGAATGTTAATGTTGCGGTAAAAAAAATGAAAAAAAAAATCATTTCACCTGCTAACATAGAAGACCTCAACAATTGTCGGTAATAGTGAATTTTTAAGATGTACACAAAGTAAATGTATTTGGAAAAGAGGAAAATGAAGAAGGGAAAAATGGGTTATTTCTGCAATTAACAGTCACGATTTTTTCGGAAAGCCTAAATTTGATATCAATATTCAATTCGTAAAATAAACACATGCGTTCAAAGGTAATGAAGAAAAGTGCATTACGCCCACAGTTTCTCACGTTATTTACACATTTGTTGTGTGAATAGCGCGGAAGCAAGAGCCAAGCGTAGCATATCTATAAGAGGTCAAATTCTTTGTGAGCCATCTTGCTGAAAATGTGAGCCTTACGATTGTAGCACCATGCTTTTAGTTTGTGTCGAATGAAACAGATGTACTGAACATAGGTGAAGATCTAAGTGAAACAGATGTGTACAAAAAGTAAGAGGTGAAAATGTGATGTGGAGAAGAGTACGACTTGAAAGATTTAGAGGAAAACTTACGAAAAAGTTGCGTTCGAATTTAAATGACTTGAATTTTAAAGGGTAACAACCAAGCGCTCATAATGAAAAATAACAGTGGCCCTAAACCAATTTTTGCCTAGCCTTTAATAATTATCATGGGAAAATTTCAAAAATCACGCTAAACAGTGTACTGTAGTGAAAAATGAAGTGTCTTTTGGTACGGGCCTCCTGGCGGATAGACCTGATCACCTGGTGCAAGTCTTCTGAGATGACGCCACTTCGGCGACTTGCTCGTCGATGGTGATGAAATGAGGATAAAAAAGACACGAACACCAAGTCCCTAAGCGGCGAAAATCCCCAACCCATTCGAGAATCGAACCCGGGCCCCCCCTCCCCCCCCCCCCCCCCCCCCGAATGACACGCCAGCACCCTGTCCACTCAGGTACGGTGGCAAACACAGCAGTTGAAAACTCGAGAAACTATTCAAGACATCACGTACCATGAAAATTCTCAGTGGCATCGCCCCACTTGGGCTCCAAAATGCAGTTAATCGAAAATTAATTTATGATACCACATACCATGAAAATTTCTAATGAAATAATCACACTAAGGACGCCAGCAATTAAATGACATCAATAATTAAATTAAATCAAAAACAAGAGGTTATGAGATTAAGGCTCTTTGCAATGTGTCCATTGTTAACCTAGGTGAAGGCATGCTCCGGCCTACCCCTGTGCAGTTCCAGAATGGCTCCAGTGTCAGCGATTCGAGCACTTGTCACATAAGGTCCAGCCTGCTTTCTCCTGCGTCTCCTGCGGGTGTGAGTCGGCGAAGAAGGCCCCAGGTGGAGCTATCACAATTCGATCTGAAAATTTGTCTAATAAATAGTTTTTAGAGTTAGAAAGCAATTTAAAACTATTTGAACTAGAAATTAGGTGACATTAGCATCAGTGTTCCTGGAACTCTGACTTCATCGCATCTGGACACTTAACTAAGGGCATGTTACTGTCCTGTGAAGGCCACACATGACCCCGAAATCCCCTGTGCCCGTGCACCTCCTGCCACCAGTTATCACAAAATTTAATTTCATTCAGAGCTGTTTAACACACAATTCCGAATATTTCATGTGAAGTATGTACTCAGAGGTGCCCGAAAAGTATGATACCACACGCGTGTTACATATGCATCATGTATAGCATTGGCTCCATTGTGACACACCAGAGTAATGTCGCATCATCAACAGTTAATTTTGTGCTCACCATTTGCTGCCTGTAATTTGTGTTGAGAGTAGTGTGCATTTAAGTGTCTCAATGATATACACTGTTTGCCTCCAAAAGATTAGCGTGAGACACTTGGTTCTTAGAGCATGCGTGTGACATATTCTATACTTAGCTCTGAAGTATCCAGACGAACTGCGCGCTGACACAACGCTAAAGTGTAATTACTCTCATTCGATTGCGTGGTCGTCAACACGTCAACATGCTCTTTGCCAGTCACCAGCGGCTCCTTTGCCTTCAGCCTATTTTCTATGTGCTCTGCAGTTCGTTAGGGTAACTGTTTTAAATACCAGATTAGTTATAGTATTGTTCCATTTACGTGAATTTCATGCAAATACTCTCCAAATATTTATGTAGGACACTTCGACATAATCATGTGTGTATGATCTGTTCTAATAGGTATCCGAACTTTGTAAAACAAAACTACATCACCCATGATTCCCCTCATTCAGTCATAGCTCCACAGCTACCAACCAGCTCAGTTTCCATTCTAGGCCTGGTATTTTTTTTTTGGGTCATCAGACTTCTGTCTGGTTTGATGGGGCCTGCCACGAATTAACCTGCTGTGTCATCATCTTCATATCAATGTAGCACTTGCAACATACGCCCTCACTTATTTTTAGGATGTATTCCAATCTGTGTCTTCCTCTACAGTTTTTACTCTCTATAGCTTCCTCTAGTGCGATGGAAGTCACTAACCCATGTCTTAACAGATGTCCTGTCATCCTGTCCCTTCTCCTGATCAGTGTTTTCCACATATTCCTTTCCTCTCCGATTCTGTGCAGAACCTTCTCATCCCATTGCTTATCACTCCACTTAATTTTCAACAATCGTCTGAAGCACCACATCCCAAATGCTTCGATTCTCTTCTCTTCCGGTTTTCACATAGTCCATATTTCGGTACAATAGAATGCTGTACTCCAGACGTACATTCTCAGAAATTTTTTCCCCAAATTAGGCCATGTTTGATACTAGTAGACTTCTCTTGGCCAGGAATGCACTTTTCCCATTGGTAGTCTGCTTTTAATGTCCTCCTAGCTTCGTCGGTCATTGGTTATTTTACTTCCTAGGCAGCAGAATTTTTTAACGTTATCTACTTTGTGACCATCAATTCTGGTGTTAAGTTTCTTGCTGTTCTTATTTCTGCTACTTCTCATTAGTTTCGTCTTCCTCCGATTTCTTCGGAAGTACTCATTAGACTGTTCATTCTGTTCAGCAGATCCTGTAATTATTCTTCACTTTCACACAGTACAGCATCGTCATCAGAGAATCTTATCATTGATATCCATTCACCTTGAATTTTAATCCTTCTCCTGAAACGTTCTGTTACTTCCATCATTGCTTCTTCGATACACAGATTGGACAGTAGGGGTGAAAGACTACATCTCTGCCGTACACCTTTTTTAAGGTCGTCCACTCTTAGTATTCCCTCTAGGCTCTTGTATATATTGTATATCTTCCGTCTCTCCCTACAGCTTACACCTATTTTTCCAAGATTTTCGAACATCTTGCACCATTTTACATTGTCGAACGCTTTTTCCAGGTCGACAAATCCTATGAACGTGTTTTGATTTTTCTTGTTTCCGTTATCAACTGTAAAGTCAGAATTGCTTCTCAGGTGCCTTTACCTTTCCTAAAGCCAAACTGATCGTCAATTAACACATCCTCAATATTCTTTTCAACTCTTTTGTATATTATTCCTTTCAGTAGTTTGGATGCCTGAGCTGTTAAGCTGATTGTGCGATAATTCTCGCACCTGTCAGCTCTTACAGTGTTCGTAATGGTGTGGATGATATTTTTCCAACGGTATGACGCCAGACTCAAACACTCTATACGCCAAAGCGAATAGTCGTTTTGTTGCCACTTCCACAACGATTTTAGAAATTCGGATGGAATGCTATGCATCCCTTCTACCCTATTTGATCTGAAGTCCTCCCAAGCGCTTTTAAATTCTGATTCTAATACTGGATTCCCTGTCTCTTCTAAATCGACTCCCGTTTCTTCTTCTATCGCATCAGACAATTCTTCCCTCTCATAGAAGCCTTCAATTAACTCTTTCTACCTATCCGCTCTCTCCTCTGCATTTAACAGTGGAATTCCAGTTGCCCCATTAACTTTACTACCCTTGCTTTTAATGTCACCTAGTGTTGTTTTGACTTTCCTGTACGCTGAGTCTGTCCTTCCGACAATCATTCCTTTTTCCATTTCCTCACATTTTTCATGCAGCCATTTCGTCTTAGCTTCCTCGCACTTCCTGTTTATTTAATTTCTCCGCGACTTGTATTTCTGCGTTGCTGAGTTTCCCGGAACATTTTTGTATTTCCTCCTTTCATCGAACAACTTAAGTATTTCTTCTATTACCCATGCTTTCTCCGCAGTTGCTTTCTTTATACTTATGTTTTTCTTTCCAACTTGTATGATGGCCCTTTTTTGAGATGTCAATTCCTCTTTAACAATACTGCCTACTGGGCTATTCCTTATTGCTGTATGTATAGCTGTAGAGAACTTCAAGCGTATCTCGTCATCCCTTGGTGCTTCTGTATCCCACTTCTTTGTGTATTGATGCTTCCTGACTAATGTGTTAAACTTCAGCCAACTCTTCATCACTACTAAGTTGTGATCTGAGTCTGTATCTATCCTGGGCACGCCTTACAATCCAGTATCTGGTTACGGAATATCTGTCTGCAACTAAAAAATAGAAATTATTTCGAAGGATTACAACCTTTACTCCAGTGGACTTGACCCACGGTCCGCTTCGAATGCCCAATGCTGTTTTCTATATGCTTTGCCCCTTTATTATAGTGCGTTTGTACATTGTGCCTCCATATAGTTTGTATTATACTGGTAATGCCACCAGTTGCAAAGGAGTTTCTTAATTTACCTGTTTTATGTTCAAGGTATTTCCTGCTTCGCACGCCTATGTCCACCATACTAATTTATTAGTTACTGTAGTGAGATTTCACCCTCTTGTTATAATATTTGAATGCAAATATTCTTGCCCTGACTTAATAGCTAGTTCTTCGGAAAATTGTTTAATGTACTGTACCGTAGGTAGACATTTGTCCATTTGCAGGACTGTTTCCTATTATATTTTGTTTACAATTTACGTTGCGCTAAGTAGTTTTGAGACAGCTTGTCTCCAGCGCGGAACTGCTCGCTACGCCTAGTTCCCTTGTTGGTCACGTTTGACCCTTATTCTTGGCCTGGCGTAGCTCCCTCTGTGTTTTTCTTACTGTTTTTAGTACTGAGAGGTATAATCTTATGACTATGCGTCTTTATTCTGTATTAGTTTTATTCTGTGAGGTGGCCAGCGTATGGCTATCAAAATAATTCTGTACGGGTTAACTAATAGGTTCTGAAGAAGATACCATTATTATCATCGAAAAATAGGTAAACTAAAAAAAAAAAGTTTTACCTTGCAACTGAAGGCTGAATTTCTTATTGTCTGAACAATTCGCGGTCTGAAGCGCTGCATTATGTTAAAGATATGTAAATTCACGAATGTTTTGAACAACAATAACCGTAACTTAATTAACGGCTAAATCAGCACATCGGGGCATGTAATCAAATTCATGAAAGTTACACTTACAATCGAAGAGCAAAATGAGCCCATTCACCAACCAAACAAAACGATAGAAGAGATACGCGAAACTCTCGTTCAAGAGGAACATGAAATCAGCAAAAATTTTATTGCTCACGTAGAAAAATACATAGACAATTGCTACAGTAAAATTTTCGGTGATCTTAAAAACCTTACCAGACATGAAAACACAGATTCAATGCGATTTTACAGAGCATATGACTCAAATAGATACTCGTTTGAGTCAACAACACGAATAACACGAAGAAGACATACCAACCCGTCACCAGTGGACTTCAACAACTAGAACTAGATACTGATTCTACCGCAGTCAAATCTGACATACGCAAACTTAACAAGCGTACAAAGAAATTACAGAAACAAACCGACGAAAATGACACCAACAATAGCACTCAAATTTCATCAGTTACACAAAAACTTGGTGACCTTTCGAACAGAGTAGAAATTTTAGAAAGTAATACCAATTCTGTATCTGAAAACACATTGCCTTCTTCTTTCATTCAGTCTGAACAATTTCAATCTATGAACCGCGTTATTAATGAGCTGAACTCACATAGCAATGCACTGAATTGTAAAGTTAACGGTTTTCACCATGAAACTGCCACGTTAAAAGATAAGACATCATACAGTCAAGTACATGGTAACCTCCAATATAATCAGACGTAACAATTTGACACCACACCGCTAGAACACAGTCTTGGCAGATTACGGCGTGTGAGAGAATTAGACGCGGAACAACAGTACTGAACCGACACAAAATTTCCGAGAGGATGGTTTCGGTTACAAGCATTTATTGTCATTTCGTAAGTTCAAAGTATTCCGCGATAACTAAACAGACTGGGTACAAAAGTTATCATTCTCGTCACCACCTAACTGGCCCATTACCCATAAATTAGAAATTATTTGCAGTTTTTTGGAGAGCGAGCCCACCACCAGTATGCGCCCTACTGCAAAACTGCTACTCTTTAGAACAAATTCAAGATACCGTCTATTCAGTTTATTGGTCGGATACTACACAACGAGGAATTAATGATCAGTTAATTAGTTTACCGCCCGTTGGAAATTCTTACTTACCAATTATTACGGAATTGGTTCAACAAGATCAACACCTTACCGAGCCATACAGTAAATCAGCATCAATATAGCTATGCATCTCTAAATTAACGCGTTCATTACGAGTCTCCCTGTTAACGGGGCAACCAAAAGAAAGCATTACTGCATTTCGCAGTCTCTTACAGCTTTTGGAAGTACAACATTATGACAATTTCATATTAAAACTCATCAAGAAATTTTAAAGGCAGACGTAATAAGTGGTTTAGGAATGGCAACAACTTTCAGATTAATTTTCACAGACTCGAAATTTTAATCATCAGTATTCACAAAACCAACAACAGCAACAACAGTTTGGCATCAACAGCCAGAATTTTCAACAACAGTGTCACCAACAAACCCAGCAAATTGGTAATTCCAGATAACAATATTCTTAGCAAGTTCAACCCACTTTCAAAGAGTCGCCACGAACTTTCGTGACCACGCAACAGCATTGCAATTATACTGCACCAAGAGCCAAGAATTTCGTGTATAGAAATAAGACATAGTATTTCGACCGAAATGATCCATATCAGACTAACAATCGAAGAGGTCATACTCAGAATTTTCAGCTTAATTATGGCAATAACAATTTTTTACAGCATCAAGGACAATTTCAACTACTCCCTCCACTTCCGGTGGATGAACATGACGTACCTTTATACCCACCTCAAAACCCTAATGCCACAGTAGCAGAATGGTACAAATTATTGAGATGCCACACAAGCTTCGACAAGCAATCAAGGTCCGAGTACTAGATGACTAGAGGACAACCCCGTTGTTTTAGGTTGCAACGACGATCAGCAATTAGCTCCTTACGAAACAATAACTGAAGATGTAATTACTTTCGAGGACATCAGAGAAAAGCTTTTACAAGAAAAAAATCAGACTAAGAAGATAGCTTCTCACGTCATCTTGAAATAGAAATAGGTAAACATAGATTTACCGCTGTGATAGTCTCAGGTTCGCCTGTTGCTAAGTGGTTCTCATTTAATAAGTGTAGCCACGATAATTCCTGTACAACTTTTCCACTGAGAAAAACAGAAGAACGTGGGGCAGTTTCTAGCAAAGACGTCGACATAAAATTTCGAAAACCTTTTACCTTTCTCTGTACACGCTCACACGTTTTATTCTAATTTTTGGATTGTTCCCTTACTCAAATTTGGAAATTTATGGTAAGGACCATTACACCGAACTGCTGAAGTCGTCGCCCTAAGCATACACACGACTTAATCTAAATTAAACCAACTTACACTAAGGACAACACGCCCACCCATACCCGAGATAGGACTCGAACCTCTGACGGGTGGAGTCGAGCGAACCGTGACGAGACGCCTTAGAGTGCACGGCTACCCCACGCAGCCTGTTCCCTTACTCACCACCGACGTAATGTTAGGTATGCGCCTTCTGATCGAACATAGAGCTACCTTGGATTTCCATAACTTGTACCTCATATTAAATGAAAGTGTCAACCAGGTTACTTAGAAATCTCACCAAACCTTATCATTTGAGGAACAAAACGTCAATAGAGCTGAACATTTTTCTGTTACCAGAAATACTCATTTGCACACATCTTTTTAGACTGAAACTTATTTTCATTGCTATAATGTACCAGACGATATGGAATACGACTGTGAACAAACAATTACCAACAAGGTTCAAATGGTTCAAATGGCTCTGAGCACTATGGGACTTAACATCTATGGCCATGAGTCCCCTAAAACTTAGAACTACTTAAACCTAACTAACCTAACGACATCACACAACACCCAGTCATCACGAGGCAGAGAAAATCCCAGAGCCCACCGGGAATCGAACCCGTGAACCCGGGCGCGGGAAGCGAGAACGCTACCGCACGACCAAGAGCTGCGGACCACCAACAAGGTAAGTGGAGGCCAAGCAACAACTGATGACGAACGGTGACAATTACATGACATTTTACGTCAGATTCATGAGTATTTGATAACATTTCAGGTAATATGATAGGTATTTTGTATGCATTTCAGGCGAGACCTAAGATTATGTCTAATTTAAACATTATTCGATATCATTCATTTATAGAGAACAGGTAAAACGAAAACTTCAAGCCATGCTCGACCAGCTGTTAGTCAGTACGTAATTCCACTACACATTGTTACTAAAAAGGAAGGATCATTACGCCTTGTTCTCGATTCATGCCAGAGCAACGACATTATTGTAACGGAAACTGATCGAACGCAGACTTTAGACAACTTTTTACAGAAATTTCATGGTACATCTGTTTATTCAACACCAGATCTAAAGGCGGGTTTTTGGTAGATTGAACTTCACCCCAACTGACGAAAATACACGACATTTTTCTATTTTGGCTAGTGCTATGAGTTTTGCAAACTACTGTATTGTTTTGCAAACTGCTGTATTCACAGGATGTACGAAATCAGTAATACCAGCCGAATTGAAAGACAGAATAACAGCGTACGTTTCTCACATTTTAACTGTGGAATCCACTTGGTCTGACCAAAGTAATACTCCCCATCTTTACTCCAGACATTGCTTCAGCAAGGCCTCACAGTTAAACCGAGTAAATTCCAATCTGGTAAAACGTCTGTTAAATTTCTAGGTCATGTCATTTCTGCCGACGGCATAGCGCACTATCCAGAAAAAAACTACAGGCATTTCGAGATATTACGATTCCCCACTTCAAACAAGCTACTTTATAGCTTCCTAGGACTGATCAACTTTTTCGTCGCTCAATTCATTATTCTGCACTGGATGCCCCGAGATTGTGTCTAGTAACAGACAGAAATGATAATTGGACATGGGATGAATTCTTGAATCTTAAGCATCCACTGGTGCCACTAAGAACTTTTCGATCGATACTGACAGTTCCAATACAGCACTCGATGTACACATTTTCCAAAAGGTAGAAGAAGATGATATCATAGTTATTAGAAGCATTTCATTTGCGAACCACATACGACCTGCTGTAGAATGCAGGAATTCGAATACAGAGTTGGGAACCTTATCTGTAATTTGGGCCTTTACTAAATTTAGACCCCTTTTGTATGGAAGACGTACCACTGTTTATACTGACCACCATGCTGTTCAATACCTGCTTTCAGCGAAATTTTCTTACGACAGCCTTGGACGATGGAAGTTATATTTATTAATATTTGACTTAATTGCAATCCATATTGCCAATTCTCAAAACGTGGTAGCTGAGAGGTAAAAATACATCTACACATTTCAAGAAATTATTAACTCCATTCCACATGATTCTTCGTTGTTTTCTCTGAACATGGTATTGAAGAATGATGAACTATCAAACAAATTTAAGGAATCAGTTGCATTTCCTGCTTCACGACCACTACGTCACCATGAAATCATTGGCATTGGAATCAACAATATTTAGCGAGCAGCTGAACGAAGAAAGAAATATCATAAACAGAAAGTCATCTTTGCAGATTTAAAATCAGTCAAAAATTATTAGTACTTACTCTTCATCTTTCTAGCAAAGCCAAAAATAGGTGCCACAAGTTCGAGTTGCTGGGAAGTAGTCCATACAGAAACTTTGCGTATTAAAGGTCACAAGGTAACCATCATCTCAGTAATGTAAAACATTTTATTGAATGAAACCATTTTTTTTTCCTGATTGAGACGATATTTGATATTATGCTGTCGCAGCGTGACATTATAATTCCTTTCGTATTTTTTCTTCTCCCATTCTAGCAATTTTATTTTCGCTATGTACTACGTATTTGTTATTTGTCTTGTAACTTAGCGCCATTTCATGCACCACTATTTTTTTACAAATGGCCACCATTTAGGTGGAAACAAGATATCACATGTCTACTTTATATTGTTATTACTATTTATTCATCATGTTCATTCACTGTTTCAGAACAAGTTGTTATCATGTAAAGTAAAATAAAAAGAAGTTAACATATATACATTTTGAAGCATCGAGGAAAAGCAACACAATGAGAAATGAACGAAACAAGTGCAAGGAAGGTCTTGCTTCAACATATACCAACTTATTTTTACTTCTTGCAGGCTTCACAGGCAGGAACACAGCACAAACTTAAGGATAACATCCGTATTCTACAAACTCATTTATATGCTATCATTAATAAATTCTTTTTCAGCATTCTACATGAATATTGTAGCAATACCATGAATAACATGTACTAAGGACTTTTCTAAATATGCTAGATGTAAGTTACAATTTGATTATGGTAATATTTTATGACATGATAACAAAGAAGACACAATCATGTGCTACAAATTTTAATAGAGATTGAATGAAAAGGTCAAGGTAAAGAAAAGTGATGACACAGATGTGACACTGTTATAATGAGAAATTTCTTATGACAATCTGAATTTAATGAAAATGCACTAATGGATTAATGGAGGTATAGGTACGATTTTTCTAATTATTGTAGAAGAACATGATATGACTTGGTATATATATATATATATATATATATATATATATATATATATATATATATACATATATATATATATATATTACTCCTTGTGTTACAAAGAAAACATTTGCTTTTGAATGACAAAGTAGTCATGCATGTTCAAATTGATACACTGCATTTTTCTGAACGAATGATGCTTTTACGTGAAATGTACACTGACATTTAGCACCTCTAGATGTTACTTTTGTTTGCATTAACTACTCCATTAACAACTCAACATAATTTCCTCGTGCTTTACAGGTACAATGATCCATTTCTCATCACCCATTTGTTTTCTTTTGTATGCTTTGCAGTCTATGCTTATACTATATATGCTTCTAGTTGTTAAGGATGCAGGGGGTACTTTTCCGGTTAAATATTATGTAAAAATCAATACCTATTTCTTTCAGGCTCTGTTTATAACATGTATTTTTTACAGATTTTTTGTTGATGTCAGCACACTTTCTAAATAAATTAGAAGTATTTTCAATAATTTTGAACCTTCTTAGGGTTATTAAAAATTACAAAGAAATTGATGCATTTTTTCCAAAATGCTTCCTCAAATTGAGGTACCATTAAATCAAATGTTATACATGTGAAGGAGACTACATTTTTACCAGATATGCATGACATGATGGCTGAGGCCTTGCACCTATTTAATTCCACCTATTATGTATATTACAAGGATAAAAAGTATCAGATATTAAATTCGTATATTTATATTATTTTTTCCCTGACAAAAATGTTATTTTTTCTGTAATTTAGTTGATTCTGCAATAAAGCTTAGGTATTCTACTTAACTATGGACTATTGAATGCAGGGCAGTAATCATTAGGTTCTGACACCTGATGCAGTGCGACCAGTTGACAGCAAGGAATTGTATAGCCTGTCGCCCAGTAGAAGAGAGACAATTTGCTATATATTCCACTAATAATAATAATAATAATAATAATAATAATAACTGTGAAATAACACTGTGAATTTAAGATACACATCTACCAATAAAAAGCAACCTTCTCTCTGCAGTGCTGCTGCTCTACAGGTGGCTGGCCGGCACCGAACTCAGCACTTGTTTCTCCTGTGTCAGTCAGCCAGCCAGCCCAAGCATAGTGTACCGCCAATATACTGAAACAAGCCAAAGCTATTTATTTTTTCTCTTTTTGTGGTACAAATTGCTGGGAAAGTAGCCAACCATCACAATTCCTGCTACCACTGCCAGAATGTGCTGTTAAAACACGTCTATTGGAGGTTTGTTATTTGCATTTCTGGAATTTGTATGTGTTATTGATGTCTCAGACGCTAAGCTACAGTTCTCAATCGCTTATTATTCACGTGCACTCTTTGGTCGGAGCAGCTGTATTGTAGATAGCCTTTCGCTCCCTGTAGTTTACCCCTGCCACCTTCAGAATTTGAAAGAGAGTATTCCAGTCAACATTGTCAAAAGCTTTCTCCAAGTCTACATATGCTAGAAACGTAGGTTTGCCTTTTCTTAATCTAGCTTGTAAGATAAGTCGTAGGGTAAGTATTGCCTCACGTGTTCCCATATTTCTACGGAATCCAAACTGATCTTCCCCAAGGTCGGCTTCTACCAGTTTTTCCATTCGTCTTGCAAGTATTTGCGTTAGTATTTTGCAGCCTTGACTTATTAAACTGATAGTTCGATAATTTTCACATTTGTCAACGCCTGCTTTCTTTGGCATTGGAATTATTATATTCTTCTTGACGTCTGAGGGTATTTCGCCTGTCTCATACATTTTTCTGTCCAGATGGTAGAGTTTTTTCATTACTGGCTCTTCCAAGGCTGTCAGAAGTTCTAATGGAATGTTGTCTTCCCCTGGGGCCTTGTTTGGACTTAGGTACTGTAAGGTGTCAGGCAAATCCAACACCTTCCATGAAAACTGTGAGAAGATAAGCAAATCCAGTAGTATATCACATAGCTCCGAATAAATCGTGACATTAAAGTAACCAAAGTAATACGAGTAACGAGTGAGCAAATGGAATACCACAGGCCAACGCAAGAATGCCTAAATGAATGTCATACCTTCCCACCATGAGACAGACGCAGTTCCGAGGGGAGAAACGAGAACAGAAGCCGAGAGCAGAACCATGCTAAGCTAGAAGGCCCTACGATAAGGGACGGACACCCACGTGGCCAGCTAACCACCAGTACCACCCCCCCCCCCCCCCCCAGCCCATGTTAAAAGGTAGAGCCCTCCAGAAGAACAGTATAGATCTTACGATAATACTGAAAGGGCCACACAAGCTGCAAGTTTTACCGTGCGACTTTTTCGCATCCCTGTTACGTTGCAGACGTTAAAAACGTTGCCCCACCACGAAAAGTAACCGCCAGGACAACCCCCCCCCCCCCAGCCCATATTAAAAGATAGAGCCCTCCAGAAGAACAGTATAGATCTTACGATAACACTAAAAGGGCCACACCAGCTGCAAGTTTTAGCGTGAGACTTTTTCGCGTCTCTGTTACATTGCAAACTTAAAAAACATTGCCCCACCACGAAATGTATAACGTTTCTCATTGGATGGACAGAATTTTTGTAGGCGGAGCTTAAGGTTAACATTGAGACCCTGACTGGTCAGATGAAAACACAGCCAGATGGTTTTTTTTTTTTAAATCAACTTCGGTAGATTGTAGTAAGGAGAAGTTAGGAGAGTAGTTGCTTCGGAGATGGCGAGCTGTATGGTGCTGCGCCGGCCGCCACCCCCGGCGAACACCGACAAGGTAATGATCGCACGTGATGCCGCATTTCTGAGCGCATAAGGCTTCACTCAGAACTTGCGGCTGGTGTGGCCCTTTTAGTGTTATTGTAAGATCAATATTGTTCTTCTGGAGGGCTCTAGCTTTTAACATGGGCTGAGCGGTGCTTAGCTGGCGACGTGGGTGTCCGTCCCTTATCGTAGGGCCTTCTAGCTTAACACAGTTCTGCTCTCGGCTTCTGTTCTCGTTTGTTGCCACGGAACTGCGTCTGTCTCACGGTGGGAAGGTATGACATGCATTTAGGCATTCTTGTGTTAGTCTGTGGTATTCCATTTGCTCACTCGTTACTCGTATTACTTGGGTTAGTTTAGTGTCACGATTTATTCGGAGCTATGTGACATTCTACTGGATTTGCTTATAATGTCAGGGTTTTCGTGGAAGGTGTTTGATTTGCCTGACACCTTACATATCACCACCCTTCGAACTTAATTTTTGCACTGAAGTTAGGCAATGTTCGAATCGTTGTCTAAGTCAGACAAAAATTATTCCTTTATCTAAATTTTGTCGCCTACTGTTCAGCCACGTTATTCTGGTTCTATGCTAGTTTGTATTACTAATTTATATTTTTATATTCTTTCTCATTATTCTCAAATATATGATTATATTGGCAAGAGAAGAATATTTTATGTTATTATTATTATTACTTTTTTACTATTTTCTTTCTTTATGTAAGTGAGAAGTTTGTTTTTTAAAAGTTTGTTATCGAAAGTGAGGAGTCTTTCACATCGATTTTCTTAGATATATATATTTTTTTATAAAAGTAGTAATTAAGTAAGATCTATTCCTAACACATTTTCTAAATATCATGTACAATCATGTTAAAAGCTAGAGCCATCCAGAAGAACAGTATAGATCTTACGATAACACTAAAAGGGCCACACCAGCTGCAAGTTTTAGCGTGATACTTTTTCGCGTCTCTGTTACGTTGCAAACTTTAAAAACATTGCCCCACCACAAAAAGTATAACGTTTCTCATTGGATAGACAGAATTTTGTCCCTAAACCCTACTTTTTTGTTCATATCCTCTTTCAAAATACTTTTTGGCCAAACCATTTTCTTATAGCTTCTCAATGCATTTCTTCCAATTCATCACAACTCGTTCTCTTATATAGCCTACCCCATCTTAAGCTAACTTAAATCTACTAAGCTCAGATGCTAAACTTAGGGACGAGGCAGTGCAGCAGCACAAAACAATTAATACAAACAGCAGTGACAAAAAATGCAAATTCGCAAAGCAAGAAGTAAATCTAAATTAACAGAGAAAATGCAACATTACAACTAATATGAGCCAATGTGCAACAACAAGGAAAATAAATCAGTAATAAAACTGGCTTAACAGAGTAATACAAAGTGAAATTCAGTAGCACTATGCCTGGCACGCAGCAGCAGCAAATGCTATAGCTTATACCTAAACATGGCAAAGCTCAAGCAGAAAAATAGTACGCTAAAGACAACAATGCAGATAAGGGAAATGGCTATTCACATCTTAATGTCTATGTCATTAAAGTGGTGCACCACAACTTATTCTACCATAAAAAGTACCAAGTACTTGTAAAGTAAATTATGTATGCAGTTACTGTTATTAGTCTCTTCTTACTGTTCTTTCCTCTCCAATGTGCTCCTTTTTTTTGAAGAATGTGGATCATAAAATTATTATCTAACAGATCTGTTGACAGAAAGTGTTCACATTAGCAAATGCATTTAATTTTATTTTATAAAAGCAATGATGCAACACACCTGGAAAACAGATATCAAATAAAATAAGCAACTATGTACTAAGTAAAGCATAAAATAGTCATTCTGTAGTCATGAGGCATTTCATAAGTTAGTAGAAATTCTCTCAATTCTCGTAGAAAGACACTTGTCATAATCAGGTGTGCAGATGTAAGAATATTTCCCATCAATTCATAAGCATTTCAGTAAGTAGTGCAAAGTACGAGTAATCATATGTTTTCAAGTAGTGAGCGTGTCATATTTCCAATGATTTCTACAAAGGAATGTCAATAGCGAGATTAACGGTCTCTTTTTTTTCTCCACCTGTGACTCTGAAAGGCACACACTAATGGCTTACTCCCAGGCGACTATCGCGCAGCTGGGTGTCCACCACACATTACGTGAAGGTCATTTAACTTTCCTACCGAAATGTTTACGACAGTAGTTTGCGCTACAGTGACAGTCTCATACAAAAGATTTCACAGGTCGAGAATTTGCGTTACAAAAGTGTAGAAACAAAATCCTATGAATATAACACTGTCCAAAAAATTTTCGCTGGCATTGTGATACGTTCACGCATGGACACACAAATCATAACTCTTAAAGTACGATTTTTGGTTTTTCAACATCCTTTTTCACAAACCAGAGTCCCTAACTGCTATTAATTATTCATATACATATTTGTCGACACGTCAATCTTGCGACGGCACTTCAATATTTCATCATAATAAATACATAGCATAATCAAGTTCCTCATATAGCATCAGCTTATTGATCATAA
Source organism: Schistocerca serialis cubense (assembly GCF_023864345.2). Classification (NCBI taxonomy): domain Eukaryota; kingdom Metazoa; phylum Arthropoda; class Insecta; order Orthoptera; family Acrididae; genus Schistocerca; species Schistocerca serialis. The sequence goes on along the minus strand of NC_064639.1, from coordinate 751,578,070 downwards.
ACATACCTCAACAGCATAATACACATTGTCATCGTAATAATAACATCATAACACCTCAGTCAAATCTTAAAAACGTCGTAGCTTTCTGCAATAATTTCAAACCCTAAAAAATATTCTCTGCTCATTTCAATAGCGTCATCTACTTCAAACATACTTTAAAAATCGTGATCTCATACCAAATACATTATTCAAAGCTGTCATAGTATCACAATGGTTCTGAAAAAATATGAAGTGTTCACAAAGTACATACAAAATACAGTTTCATAAGTGTGAAGTTATCCAACTGTGTAATTTAGTTAAGATCTGTCACTGACGTAGTAAAGAAAAAGTTTGTCTCTCTGTTAAATAATCAGGTAGCTGTGTAATTCTGTGTAAGCAAATATCATATCAGCTAGGGCTCCTTGTGCTTGCCAAACACATGGTACACAAAGTAAGTGTGTACCCCCCCCCCCCCCCCCGAGGATTAAGGTAATTATAACCTCAGGTGTTACAGATTACAACAATGGAAGGAAATGTATCTCGGAAAACGTTCTTTGTAATTGAAAAATCTTGAAAAATAAATGGTTTAAGTACAGAATTAATCACTCAAATGCGTGTCCTGTTGCGCTAAATGTGCATCTTACTGTAAGATAATTCTGTGGAAGTGTCGTAGTTATCGTCCTCTGTAAGCAAAGTTCTGCTGAAGTCAATGTACTTACCTCAACATAAACGAAAGTGAAATGCTTTGCGTATAGCTGTCGTAGTTAGTACATACCTTACCGTGATCAAGAAAGTACTATAATGTAACGTATGTTGTGCTACGGAAAAGCCTATCTCATTGCAGCTAAACCACAAAAGTTACTACTAAAACATGTTTTACTTTCCAGAATTATACAGAAAAAATGTGGAGATATAAAACAGATACACGGCAAAAGCAACAATGTAAATTGTGTCACATATCAGTAGCGTCGTGATATAATGGTGTAGCTGTCAAACAAACTAACCACTGTGTCATCAGGTATCTCTCAGAAAGTACTTTAAATCCAGAATGTATTTTCAAGTTAATCAAAATATTGCATTAAAATCTCATTAGCAGTACCGGTACATGTTCTAAGTATGTCAACCTTATAGTCGTTACGTAATCGTGCAACTAACAAGCACGAATGTACCCACACAATAACACTGTGTCGTCTGTTCCCTGTAACAATGCACTCGTAAATACTGTCTAAATATGTTCCCTAGGTTCTAGACTGGATAGTGTACTTCAAAACATTGTTGCATGTTAACAGTTTCTAAGTCTGACAAAGCATACTAGTAACGTGAAGTGAAAAATTTTATGGCAAAGACTAAGTTATAAAGCAGATTATCTTTCAATAAACGGTTTTACATGTGAAATGTGGTGGCATCCTTTACTCTTCCTAGTACTCAGAGTTTCAACTTCAACGCAGTTATCATGTGGTATACGTCGGATTTTGTAAGGTCCATCGTAAGCTAGAATGAATTTTTCACTCAAGTGTTTCTTCTTATGTGACAATGAATGAGCTTTAATGAAAACTTTCTGACCAATATATAATTTCTTTGCATTTGCTTTATCGTGTAGTTTTCTCCTTTCGTCTGCTGCAGATTTTATATTTTTAATACCTAAATCAACTATGTCTTTGTGTCAAAGTTTGCGTGTATTCGGGAAAGGTACAAGCTCTCTGATTCTGTTCGGTGGTTCTCCATTCTTCAGTACAAGAATAGGTGGGAAAGCAGTGGAGTCATGAGGAATTTCATTTAGCACGTTTTGAAATAAGTGTAAATATCTGTCCCAATGCTGATGCTTTCTGTGACAATAAAGTCTGCAAAACTTATTGGTTTGTTTCATAATCCGTGCAGACGGGTTACAATGCGGTGAGTACAATGAAATTAAAACAGGTTTCATTTTATGGTTCCAAAGCATGCGTGACCAAACAGCAGATATGAATTGCGGTCCGTTATCTGAAATGACTTTACTAACATGTCCAACTTCACGTAAGAAATTTTTAACAAAGGCGTTGGATACAGACCGTCCAGTGGCTTTACGTAACGGAGTGAGAGAAACAAATTTTCAAGTAAGTTCAACAGCGACTAGACCGTACGAAAATTCATTCGATGTTCTGACAACGGGTCCCAAGAGATCAACAGCAGCAAATTCTTTTAATTTAGAAGGAATGATAGGAAACAACGGAGCACGATGTGAGATAGTAGATGGTTTAGCTTTTTGACAAAGTATACAAATAGACGAGACTCTTCGAATTCTGTTTTCCATATTGTTAAAATAACAAGTTGTTCGAAGAATATGATAACATTTTCGTGGACCAAAATGTGCGTAGCGGAAACGAATGTACCAAATGAGCTTATTAACGAAATCGTCTGGAATGCAAAGTACCAATAGCTTGTCCTCAACAGTGCAGCGTTTGAACAGTATGTTGTTTCTAACCAGATAATAATGCCGAATCTGAGAGTGTGTCTTTTCATGCCAATTACATTTTATGTCTTTCCAAATCGGATCTTTATCTTGTTCATGAGCAATGTTCTTTAAAGATGTGATGTTTTCAAAGGTGACTTTCTGAATGTAAAGAATACTGAAATTTTTCTCGAGGTTGCCTTCTGTGTTACTTTTCTCAAGCCCAGCCGGTGCGCGTGACAGTGCGTCCGCAACAATGTTCTCCTTGCCGGGAATGTAGACTATTGTGAAGTGGAATTCTTGCAGAAACAATGCCCAACGTTTTAACCTACCATGATTTAATTTTGAAGACATCAGAAATTGTAATGCACGATGACCACGGTATACTTTTACGTGCTCACCAGAGAGAAAGAAACGGAATTTAAGTGCCCAAACGATAGCTAAAGCTTCTAATTCACTAATGGAATAATTATTTTCAGATTTTGTTAGCACTCGGCTAGCAAAGGCAATGGTTTTATGAACAGTAGTGTCATTTTCTGTGGCTTCTTGAAATAAATGGGCACCAAGACCGACTTTAAAAGAATCCGTGCTAAGACAGAAATCTTGTGATGGATCTGGATGAGCTAGTATTGGCGCGTTAAGTAGCGATTCTTTCAAAGAATTGAATTCCAACTGTGCTTGTTCGTCCCAGTTCCAAATAGTATTTTTTCTAGTGAGAGAACAAAGTTTTGGTGTAACTAGAATTTGCATATTTGTGGCTGCCACCGGTATGAGTCATTACCTATTGTGTCTTTGTTGGCGCGCATCGTTATTGGGATTTGGAGACCTAACTTCTACAAATTCACCTTGTCGAGAGGGCCCTGCCCTGTTTGAATCCCGCCAGTTCTGATGCAATTCAGGTCTGTCGTTACGATCATATCATCTGTCGTCATGTTGGTAGATTCCATAGTATCTTTCTTGTTGGTCACGTGGTGGAGAATCTCTCCCTGAATCGTAGCTGCGCGCTGGACCATTGTGTCTAAAGTTATTCTGTCTCCCTTGATAATAATTATTTTGGTTCCCATATTTTCTGTTTCTGTGATTGTCTCTGTGATAGTCACTACCACGGAGAAGTGATCTTTCCCTGTAATTATTACTACTCTGCCAACGGTTGTCATACAGGTGGTGTCTGTTTTGGTCACGATTTGTGTTGTGAGAATAGCCTTGTCGTGACCAGTTATTATTTCTTTCATCGCGAAATGACGACGGATGTGACCTGTAACTGTTGTGTTCCTGTTTTCGCGTTCGGCGATTGTCAATGTCAATTTCTAATTCATGTAAGAGTCCCTGAAAAGATTCAATGTCGTCTTTGCAACGTCCTGCCAAAATAATATGTCATAAATGTTCAGTTAATTTGATTAAGCAAATGCGGATGAGTTCTGAGGGGCTGTATGGGTTTGACAGGTACTGATTCTTGTGGAAATGTCATCAAAATATTTCACAAGACTTGAGAATTCAGATTGTTCGAAATGTTTCATCTTTATGATGCTATGTTTAACTTGGTCTTGTGTAGCTTGAGACAAATATGCTGAGAGGAAGGCATGATAAAATTCTCCTCCACTGTGACAATCGTGAATGACTGATCGCATTCTTACAGCTGGTTCATTCTCTAAGTAGCCACACATAAATTCTAATCTGTGCTGCAATGACCAGCTGGGAGGAAAACAATGAGAGAATTGATGAAGCCATGCTCGTGGATGAATGTCGTTGCCAGAATTCTTAGATGTTTCTAATTTACGTGTGGTAATGAACAGCTTATAGTCAAAATCATCATGTCGACGAGTCGCACATCGCTCATTGTTACTTTGTTTCGGCGGTTCCATCTCAAAATTCACTGCGCCTTGCCAACTTCTTTCATAATTTCCGAAGTGTCCTGTGTTATTATTTTGTGATTGTTCCGTGTTTCTATGTCCTTCTTCCCGTACTGGAGCGCGAGTGTCCTCTGAAATATGTAATTCTTTTATTACTTGTGCCAACTGATCTTGTACTTCCCGGATTTCTCTTTTGTACTGTGTATTGATTTGATTTTGATTTTGTTTGAATTTTCTAATTTGTTCATACTCTTCAGTGTCAGTGAAGGCTACACGTCTTGTGTCATTCAGATCATCATCTACCTTTGTAGATAAGTTAGAGAACTGATCTGAAAGTTCGGCTACTTTATCCGATAGTGAAATTATTTCCTCTGTGTGTTTTTCTGAACCAAGTTTCATAGTGTCCATTGTACTGAAATCGTATCTACTGTGTCCTTTAAGTTTTCCTGAGTTTTTCCAAGTTGCGTAACGGAATCGGTAGATGCAACTGAGTCAATTTTAGCTTGCAAGGTCTCATGATTTTCATGAACAATAGTTTGCAGTTCTTTTATGGCTGCTTCGTGATTCTGTAATGCATTTTCATGCCGCGAAAACATAGGTTGAAAATGCTCACAAATTAGTGTTTTTACGTCATTACAGACTTTTTGACATTTCGATTCAATCTTACGTAACTCAGTAGTTAAATCTTCACGTGTTTGTTCAAGCGTGGTGTCTAACTTCCGAAGATTTTGTTCCATTGTGTCTAACATTTGAATCTTTTGCTGTGTTTGTCTCTGGTGTTGTTCCATTGTGTCTAACTTTTGAAGATTTTGTTCCATTGCGTCTAACTTTTGTAGCCTTTGTCCCATGTGTTGCATTAACTGTAATAACAATGCACTGGTGTCTGAACCATGTTCCTCAGTGCTATTCGGCAGTGCATTTGAACCGGCAATATTCGCATTTTGAAACGCAGAAAATGTGTCTTGACTTATTTGAGAAAACGGTGAGGACGCAAAGCCTGAATCTACAGTATTTGCAAGATTGTGCTCTGTCATTTCGGATTCCTGAGGCGAGCTGTTGCCGACCGAGCTATCGATAATGCTTCCTTGTTCAGTATTTGTTTCACTGTCTACGCCATTATTTGCCGCCCTCTCCATTTCCCTATGCACAGTTACCAAATTACTACTTTGAATGTCTGTTAATTCATTACACAGTGGTGCTGATAAGCTACACTCGTCGTCACTATTATTTCTCAGTTTACTTTGGATCCCAGTGTTACGTTTTTCACACGCCATAATTATCACGTATTTCATACGATAACACAGAAAAGCACAATTTGAAGAGCAAAATAAGAAAACACATTAACATAGCACTGAAAATAATATCTACTTAATTGCAAGCGCAGCTGCGAAATACTTGGTGCAAATCTACATGCATGTCACAACTGTTTTACTATACAACAAAGAAAAACTACAACAACAAAGGAATTTCTCTCTACAATTACGCGCTAGCAATAAACAAAGGCTGCACAAACTACAAGAAAAAATCAGAAGATTCCAGTGAGGTATCCTCAGCTAAGGGTCGACATATGAAACGTCCCCTTAGAAAAATTATACATGACTGTGCTTAAACTGACACACAATATTTTTGGCGCAACGCAATCTGACTTTCAAAAATCCCTACAAAAGACTGGCCCTGACTAACATTAACCTATACGTTTCACAAATCACTTACCTCACAAAAATCTTTGTTACTCGAACAACTGCAAAACAGCGAGCGCCACTACTGCCAGCTGAATAAAGGATTCATACTACTAAAGGCACTAACTACTCATAGGCATAGTTAGCAAATGAAAGATTTTCATAGAGAACAAACAATGTATTTACCTTAATGGTGTTCAAAAGTCATAATATATATAGCAGTTCATGGCATCCAGTCTTACAAATTTCAAAACTCCGCCATTTCTCTCCCCACATCCACCACTACTGGCGGCTCACCTCCAACTGCGTACGCTATGCGCTGTTAACATCCAGCTGCCCAACACTACAATAGCCAACAACAATACAAACCAACCATAGACTGCACACAGAACAGCCAGTGATTTTCATACAGAGCGCCACGTGGCGTTACCAATAAAAAAACCTAAACAGCCTACTTACACCATGACTATTAAATGTTCGTCTCCTTTCACTATCTGAATAATTTCTTTTATCTCATCATACATTTCTTCAATTTCTTCGTCGTCTGCAGAGCTAGTTGGCATATAGACTTGTACTACTGTCGTAGGCGTGGGCTTCGTGTCTATCTTGGCCACAATGATACGTTCACAAAATTGATTGTAGTAGCTTACACGAACCCCTATTTTTTTATTCATTATTAAACCTACTCCTGCATTACCCCTATTTGATTTTGTATTTATAACCCTGTATTTACCTGACCAAAAGTCTTGTTCCTCCTGCCACCGAACTTCCCTAATTCCCACTATATCTAACTTTAACCTATCCATTTCTCTTTTTATATTATCTAATCTACCTGCCCGATTAAGGGATCTGACATTCCACCCTCCGATCCGTAGAACGCCAGTTTTCTTTCTCCTGATAACGACGTCCTCCTGAGTAGTCCCCGCCCGGAGATCCGAATGGGGGACTATTTTACCTCCGGAATATTTTATCCAAGAGGACGCCATCATCATTTATCCATACAGTAAAGCTGCATGCCCTCGGGAAAAATTACGGCTGTAGCTTCCCTTTGCTTTCAGCCGTTCGCTGTACCAGCACAGCAAGGCCGTTTTGGTTAATGTTACAAGGCCAGATCAGTCAATCATACAGATTGTTGCCCCTGCAACTACTGAAAAGGCTGCTGCCCCTCTTCAGGAACCATCGTTTGTCTGGTCTCTGAAGAGATACCTCTCCATTGTGGTTACACCTACGGTACGGCTATCTGTATCGCTGAGGCACGAAAGCCTCCCCACCAACGGCAAGGTCAATGGTTCATGGGGGGAAGTGCGGTAAATAATTTATGTTACAAAACAACAAGGTGTCGTAACGTGTGAAAATATAAACTGCTCAGAAATTGTATGTTTGGTTAAAGATGTTCCATTGCCAATAAATAACACTGAAACTCTGCTCAATGCCACTGCGGATGTGTCACGCAATGCGAATGTCGTTGCAGAACATCTTACCCAGATTTCAATGTTTCTTTTGACAACTCTGTGATAAAATCACGCTGTTTTCTAATGGGTGCCGGTGGAAAACGTTTCAGATACACAATCGACATGAAAAGGGCTCTGTGGGCGACATTAAGGGCATCAATGAAACCACAGGTTTCTCTGAGGCGGTCGAAAGCGACAGTGCAATGGGCAACAGGAAGATCTTTTTACAATCTTAGAGACTGCTAACACCCTCTTATGTTTGAGCTCTTCTCTGAGGACACTGAACATGAGCGCACCACTTTGGAGCCCAACGCGACCACAATTTTGCTCTCGTTTACAGGCTAGAACCAATAGACACCATTCAAAACTATTCAACGAACTTTCAGCGTTATCCGAAGCAACAAACGTTAGCTATGCTTTTCCAACCCATTTGTTTTCCACCCTCCTGTGGCTTGAACACACAGAAGTGTAACATTAACTGTACGTAAATAAACGAGCAAAGGATCCTTAAAGACTTCCTAGTTCGGCAACATCTTTCCTGCCACCCACACACGTTGAGCGCGTTACATTTGTACGTATGTACCTGTCAGAAAATTCGACTCCAGTTCAGCCTCGTGGCTGATCTGGTGCCTGAAGATAGGAAATCCCCAACCTAGGGAGTGTAGAAGTAGTTGCTAACTGTCAGGCTCTAGAGAAGCCGCGAGGTTGTTGTGATGTCGGAATTACTAAAGGAACATTTGTAACGTGCTCAGCAAATGTGCAAATATGCATGGGTGGTAAGTATTGGTGGGGTGGGTGGGGGGAGGGAGGGGTAGGGGGTGGGGGGGGGGCGTGCAGGGTCCTAGAAGAACCATTTGCCAGTTTTAGTCACAAACATGTTAATGTGGTACTCCAACGTGATCATAGCATAAGAAGGTGTATAACAGGGGTTGCTGTAAAACCATAAGCACTGTTTTCTACTTCAGCTCAAGTTTAAATTACGTTGAATTGTTGCCAGCAGTACCTAGTCGATGCAACTCGCAGAAGAGAGGAAGAAGTGCGGTCGTGCTGCACTCTAAAGGGGTGTGATCACGTTCAATGGGGTTGCAGCCTCGCAGTGTCTTTACGGAACGGTTGAAGTGTCTGAGGTATAAGTAGTGTCAAAGCCTGTCGAGAACGTGCTCCTGTTGCTCATCGCACAGCGAACTGTCAGTTCGACAGCGAATTGAGTTGGACTCAACGCCCGAAGAGAAAGGGTGATGTCATTGACTCCCTGTAAGCAATCCCTTGATGCCTTCACGCCTTGATTCTGAGCGACTGTGTATTTGAATTGTTTTCCTCGGCCTCCCATAAGAAAAACCGAGTGATTTCAACGCTCGGTGTCGCGGTTCTGACCGCCATCGCAGAGCCGTCAAAAGAAGTGGTGAAATGTGGGTAGGAGTGGCTGCTACGACCTTCTCATCGTGTGACATGACCACGGTGGCATTAGAATTGTGGTGAAATTTGGTGTGCCAACTTACATCTCACATGAAATTCCAAGCTTTGGTCTTTATCTTTGCATGTGTTGACACCTTGCTGTGTGATGAGTCGCCGAGTCAGTGGGTGATGCGACAGCGTGTCACGCTTTTGCACCACTGCAGAGGAAGGCTGCAGCCACCCTTGAATTAAATTTCAAACTTACGCTTCCCAAAGGGTCGTAATTACGACACTTAGAAGAAATTATGCCTTAATTCTGTTGTACGGTGTAAAATGGTGAATCCCGAACGCTGAAACCATTTGCTCACCACGCTGTCCGCCAGTGACACCCTCCTCATACATACTGTCAATGTTTTCGAGCTTTCTTCACTGCTTCTCGTCGAGCGATAAACTGAAACAAAAGTATGGGTCGCTACTGTCTGTTTTCTTGCTGACGGCGCTCCATCATCCACAGTGCACAAGTTACACAAAACTTCAGAGCGACGAATTTCTGATTCCCAAGTACAATAGTATCAGTCTAAACGAGAAATGTCAGACGATAAACAAACAACCGCAACATGGACATTTGCAAACACAGCCTCTGCGGGGGAAATGTACGTCTGGAACAAAAACAAGATTCTTAGTCCGTTTTCATCTTCCAACAGTAAGAACATTAGGGTCAATGTAATTAAGGAACAACTTTATTTGTGGCAGCAGCCGTCGATCTTTGGCATTGAAAGTTGTGAACCATGCCCCGAGCAGTTATTTGTGTAGGCCCTACAAAAACCTTCCTGAAAATCAAGTTAAACTTAGTATCGAAATGGGAGAAAATCAAATGCAACACTATGAACTTCCCGCACTGTAATCGTAAACGTATTTGACACATATGCTCAAAACCGACTAAAATACTGTTTCACCTATACTCAAAGGGAAACATTCATCGCTGATGCATGTTTCTGGTTTCAGGACACATCACGAGGTAGAACAGTCAGATTCCATTTAAATCGAAAATGATGCTACGGTACGATAATGTGGCATAAACGTGTATAAGTTAGTTTTCAGAGAAAAATATCAGAACTGCAACAACGGCATAGGATGTGTTCAACTAACATAGACACATGTATAAAGACAGGATGCAGTTGAAGTTCGTTTAAGATTCCGGAGTAAGCTATTAAATGTAGATAGATCGTTAGTAATCCTTTTTGAAGAAATTTTTTTGGCGTCTAGCTACACTCCTGGAAATGGAAAAAAGAACACATTGACACCGGTGTGTCAGACCCACCATACTTGCTCCGGACACTGCGAGAGGGCTGTACAAGCAATGATCACACGCACGGCACAGCGGACACACCAGGAACCGCGGTGTTGGCCGTCGAATGGCGCTAGCTGCGCAGCATTTGTGCACCGCCGCCGTCAGTGTCAGCCAGTTTGCCGTGGCATACGGAGCTCCATCGCAGTCTTTAACACTGGTAGCATCCCGCGACAGCGTGGACGTGACCCGTATGTGCAGTTGACGGACTTTGAGCGAGGGCGTATAGTGGGCATGCGGGAGGCCGGGTGGACGTACCGCCGAATCGCTCAACACGTGGGGCGTGAGGTCTCCACAGTACATCGATGTTGTCGCCAGTGGTCGGCGGAAGGTGCACGTGCCCGTCGACCTGGGACCGGACCGCAGCGACGCACGGATGCACGCCAAGACCGTAGGATCCTACGCAGTGCCGTAAGGGACCGCACCGCCACTTCCCAGCAAATTAGGGACACTGTTGCTCCTGGGGTATCGGCGAGGACCATTCACAACCGTCTCCATGAAGCTGGGCTACGGTCCCGCACACCGTTAGGCCGTCTTCCGCTCACGCCCCAACATCGTGCAGCCCGCCTCCAGTGGTGTCGCGACAGGCGTGAATGGAGGGACGAATGGAGACGTGTCGTCTTCAGCGATGAGAGTCGCTTCTGCCTTGGTGCCAATGATGGTCGTATGCGTGTTTGGCGCCGTGCAGGTGAGCGCCACAATCAGGACTGCATACGACCGAGGCACACAGAGCCAACACCCGGCATCATGGTGTGGGGAGCGATCTCCTACACTGGCCGTACACCACTGGTGATCGTCGAGGGGACACTGAATAGTGCACGGTACATCCAAACCGTCATCGAAACCATCGTTCTACCATTCCTAGACCGGCAAGGGAACTTGCTGTTCCAACAGGACAATGCACGTCCGCATGTATCCCGTGCCACCCAACGTGCTCTTGAAGGTGTAAGTCAACTACCCTGGCCAGCAAGATCTCCGGATCTGTCCCCAATTGAGCATGTTTGGGACTGGATGAAGCATCGTCTCACGCGGTCTGCACGTCCAGCACGAACGCTGGTCCAACTGAGGCGCCAGGTGGAGATGGCATGGCAAGCCGTTCCACAGGACTACATCCAGCATCTCTACGATCGTCTCCATGGGAGAATAGCAGCCTGCATTGCTGCGAAAGGTGGATATACACTGTACTAGTGCCGACATTGTACATGCTCTGTTGCCTGTGTCTATGTGCCTGTGGTTCTGTCAGTATGATCATGTGATGTATCTGACCCCAGGAATGTGTCAATAAAGTTTCCCCTTCCTGGGACAATGAATTCACGGTGTTCTTATTTCAATTTCCAGGAGTGTATTTACGGAAATGAGAATAGAGGCTAGACTGTTTTGAAGTATAGTGATACAGATGAATGCTGAGGATTGCATCGATAGATGGAATAACCAATGAAAGTGTACTGAACCCAAAAAGAAAAAAAGAATTATGACTCCTCTTGATTCAAAGAAGCGGTTGGTTGATAGAACACTTCCGTTAGGCATAAAGGATTTTTCAGTTTTGTTATGGAAGTAATTATAGGGGGAAAATTTGTCCAAGGAGATCAAGGCTTGTCAGTAGGCAGGCTCAAGTGGACTTAGGTAGCAGATGTTATTCAGGGGAGAAGAGGAATGCACACTACGCGGAGTTCTGCATCAGACCAGCTTTCCTACTGACGAATACAACAACAACAAGGGCAGTTGTAAGCCAAGGAGGTATCTCCCACTGCATATCAGCGCTATATGGGAAATAGTACATATAGAACATGATTCAAGAAAAAATTACATATTTTTAACGGGAACGATAATTCAAAGTTATTCTATACAGTGAGGTGACAAAAGTCATGGGATACCTCCTAATATCTTGTCGGACCTCCGATTTCCCGGCGTAGAGCAACAACTCGCCAGTGCTTGGACTCAATAAGCCACTGGAAACCCCCTGCAGAATTATTGAGCAATGCTGCTCGTATAGCCGCTCATTATTACGAAAGTGGTGCCGGTGCAGGATTTTGTGCAAGAACTCACCTCTAGATTATGCCCCATAAATTTTCGATGGACTTACGTCGGGTGATGTTGGTGGCGAAATGATTCGCTCAAATTGTCCAAAATGTTCTCCAAACCGGTCGTGAACAGCCCGGTGACATGGCGCATTCTCATCAGTAAAAGTCCCACCGTTGTTTGGCAACGTGGATCCTTGAAAGGCTACCATTCGTCTTCAAGTAAACGAACTTAATCATTTGCACCCAATGATCGGTTAAGTTGGACCAAAGAATTCAGTCCATTCCATGTAAACACGGCGCAGACTGTTATGGAGCTACCACCAGCTTGCACAGTGCCTTGTTGATAATCTGGCTCCATGGCTTTGTGGGGTCTACGCTTCACTCGAACCCTACCAACTGCTCTTACCAACTGAAATCGGGACTCATCTGGAGGCTACGGTGTTTCAGTCGGCTAGGGTCCAACCGACATGGTCATGAATCCAGGAGAATCGCTACAAGCGATGTCGTGCGGTTAAGAAAGGCACTCTGTATGTCAGCTGCCACCTTCGGCCATGAACGCCGTATTTCGTTCCACTGTCCAAAGGGATACACTCGTCGTACGCCCCACACTGATTTCTGCGGTTATTTCGCTTAGTGTAGCTTGTCTGTTTGCATTGACAACACTACGTAATCGCCGCTGCTCTCGGTCGTTACGCCGTTGCCGGCGGTGAGAGGTAATGGCAGAAATCTGGTATTCTCGGCACAGTCTTGACATTTTGGATCTCGGAATATAGAATTCCCTAACGATTTCCGAGCAGGAAGGTCTCATGAATTTAGCTCCAACTACGATTCCACGTTCAAAGTCTGTTAATTCCCGTCGTGCTGCCATAATCGCGTCGGAAACCTTTTCATGTTAGTCACTTGAGTCCAAATGCCAGCTCCGCCGTTGCACTACCCTTTCATATCTTGGGTACGAGATACTACCGCAAACTGTATAAGCGCATATCGTGATGCCATGACTTGTCACTGCATTGTACTTGGAATCAAAATGAAATCATTGTTGCATCGTGAGAGTGCTGAAGCAGCTGAAATATGTTAACTCCTTCACAAAATATTGCATGGTGTTACATTTTATGCTAACCGGCAACGGCCGATATTGAAATAAATTTAAAATTTTCGTCTCTGTTATTCGTTGTCAACTAGAAGCGCTAATTTTACACTAATTTTCGTCCGTGGCAAATACGAGTGACCAGCAATTATGTAGTTTTGGTCACAAATATTGCAGTCAGTGTAATTTAGAACGAGAATCGATGCTGCACTAAGTAAATATTTGCTCTAACAATATCGTTTAAATTAGCAAATGTGAAATAACTGCTCATGCTTGAATCACACTGCTGGCAGAGAGCGGTATTTCCGCCTTCAGGTGCTGTAGGAGGCTACGAGCTATTCAGATTTCGAACAGGGATACAGCGCTCCATAGACTGACTTACAAAATAATCTAGAAATCCAGTGAGAGAAACCATACGTAAATAGTTTTTATCATTGTAATACGGTACTTGTAAATGCTAAGACGTGTAAACTAAAATGGAAACTGACAATATAACTTTAACAGCAATCTCTCTATTTGGGTAGGTAACGTCTGAGAATATTGGAAATAGGATGGTTAAAATCCATATGACATACGTCATGAGAGGTACGAAGTATGCAAACAACAACAAAAAAAAAAAAAAAAAAAACGAGAAATAGTTTCAGCCTCTGAGAAATGGATGCAGTGTTCGGAACACACCCAATGAAACATGCAAGACGTAATAATTGTTAGGAAACTCTAGTTTTTATTGGAATAATTATAAGAAAGAACAGAAGAGAATAAATTGGAAAATATCATTCACTTTGTATTCATATGTGTCTATAACTCACGCCAGTATTCTCTCCTGCGTCTGCCTTCTATCAGACATGTTGTCCGTTACTGAGGTCGCTGAACAGCGTAAACACTGTGCTGCCAGCCGTGGGACGGCTGGTTCTAAACCAGCTAGGGAGTGGAAATTTCGATTGTGTAGTACCAGTTGTTGGTCAGTGGAACGAATAGGTACTGGTGCACTGGGACACTGTCAAAGACTAAATTGCATATGATTCGGGAATGATGAGAGAGAATTTATCATGCTAATGTTGGCTGTTTTCAATTTTTAAGCATGGCATACTGTCTGGGTAAGTTATTCACATCTGTAGGTGATTACAATTCTTGACTCAGAAACACGGTGAAGGTGCCAGCAGAGGCAATGACATGAACCTGTCGCTTTCTGAAAGAAAGCGTCTTCATCGTAAATGTCCGGAGCACAATGCCTTGTCAACACTGCAGCAGGTTAGTTGACGTCAGTAATACAATTTATGTCTCCCGTTTTCTCAAAATGACCCATCCCCCAGATCTATTTCATTATAGTGTGCCTAATTATGGCTCTGGACTATTAAAACTATCAATTAAGCAATGTTTATTTTGTGTAAATTCCAACAACAAATGCAAAAAATGGCGTCAAACTTCGGTGGAGGTTTCTTTCTATGGCATCCATAAAATTTTATTC